>NW_012267258.1:2954878-2963913 GCF_000151885.1 Dipodomys ordii | reverse complement strand
CAGCTCAAGGCTAGCACTCTACCACTTGAGCCACAGCACCACTTCTGGTTTTCTGGTGGTTTATTGGAGATAAGAGTCTCACAGACTTTCCTGCCCAGGCTAGCTTTGAACCCTGATCCTCAGATCTCAACTTCCTGAGTAGGTAGGATTACAGGCATGAGCTGCTGGCACCCATCTTCTTCCTGTTCTTATATGGACCTTCCTAGATCCAGATCCTAAAAGACAATGGTGTCCAGTTCTAAGGGCAATGATACTTACGCAATCTTGTTGACTGTGGCATCTTCATCATCCACTGCAAAAAACAAAAACATGGGGAAAAGTCAGGACATCAATGGGCAGCTCTAGTAGTCAACTGTTTTATAACATATCCCCTGCCTTCTTCCTGTCTTCTCAATGGAAGCAGAGCGGGAAAAGAGGTTTTGGGAGCTCTTACACTATGAACCCCACAACCTTTCCAGACAGGGTGACAGCTTAAAGGTCAGAGATCCTAGGGCTGGATACTGGTGGGTCATGCCTGTAATCCTAGCTACCCAGGAGGCTGAGATCTGAGGATCAAGGTTCAAAGCCAGCCCAGGCAAGAAAGTCCTTAAGACTCTTATCTCCAATTAACCAGCAAAAAGCCAGAAGTGGAACTATGGCTCAAGTGGTAGACTGGTAGAGTATTAGCCTTGAAAAAGAAAGAAAGAAAAAAAAAAAGCTCAGGGACAGCACCCAGAATCTGAGTTCAAACCCCAGGACTGGTGTACACACACACACACACACACACACAAATCAGAGGTCCTATATGAGAGAATACATGTCAGAAATCCCCTTACTTCTCTCCCTCCTCTTTTTGATTTCTCCCACAGGTTCCTCTTATACATTCAGATACAATAAACAACTAGGCTGAGGTTGATTACACCAGTGGTTGGGTGAAGGGAAGAGAAATGAGAAGAGGAAGGGGAGATTCATAGAGAAAGCCCCTAGGGAATTACAAACACCTTGTTGGGTTGGGGCTCATGCCATCATTCTAAGGGGTGGAAAGGCTGAGACCATGACAAGATGATTCAAGACTAGGGTTAGACCTTAAAGCAAGGGTGTCCCTTGTCTCACAAGTCTTCAGGAAAGAAAGCAATCTAAACACACTTAGGCAATCTACAAAAAGGAAGGCTACCAGGTCCTGGAACCTCAGTGGTCAAGAAGTCTCTGGTCCTGGGGACAGGATCACCAGGACAGGAGACAATACAGGACATGTACCGGTGATGACATTTGCCAATAGTTGGCTGCTTTAGGTTCACTGAAAGCCCTAATTTTGTCCACATAATGACAATGTCCTAGGTAGACATTATACTCATTTTGTTAGATGAAACTAAGGATTAGAAAGGCTACCCACAGCTTGCAGACATTTCAGATATCTAAACCTCCTGCCACACATTTTTGCCCTTGCCTATAAGAAGGCAGGCTGAAGAAGCAAAGGCTCTAAAGCAGTTTAGCACAGCCACCTTTCCTTCCCCAGTAGACACCATCACCCATTCCTTTGAGGCTGGCTCCATGGAAACAGAAACTCTGTCAGAAGGGAGGGAAGTCTCAGGTACCTGTGGTGAACTCAGCAGGCTTCTTGAAGCGGGTCAGGAAGACATGGCAAAGGATGTAGAGTGTCGCAAATAGAAGTATTGAGATCTGTGGCAGAAAGTGAATGAGGATGAGAAACTCTAATCTCTACCACATTCAGTGGACTCAAAGGCCTTTCTGTTCATTCCAGGGGATTCTTTCTTTCTTCCTTTCTTTCTTTTCTTTTCTTTCCTTCCTTCCTTTCTTTCTTTCTGTCTTTCTTTCTTTTCTTTCTTTCTCCCTTCCTTCCTTCATTATTTTTTGCCAGTCCTGGGGCTTGAACTCAGGGCCTGGACACTATCCCTGAGCTGCTTTTGCTCAAGGCTAGCACTCCACCACCTGAGCCACAGTAGTACTTCTGGCTTTTTCTGTTTATATGGCACTGAGGAATCAAACCCAAGGATTCATGCATGCTAGGCAAGCACTCTGCCACTGAGCCACCTTCCCAGCCCCAGGGGGTCACTTTCTTGAATTAGGTTCCATACTTCCTGGGGTTCTATCTTTCTCAAGGGCCAGAAGGGTTAGCTCATGAACTTAGGTAACAGCACTGTGCCCAGCCCTATAAGGGCTTTCCTGTGAGAAAACAGCTTCAGCCCATTTACCTAGTTGATAAACAGGCAGAGGAAATTCCTAAAGATGCATACATTCTTCTCTCTCTCTCTCTCTCTCTCTCTCTCTCTCACACACACACACACACACACACACACACACACACACTTCTAAATCAGGCCATAGACCAGAAGGGATATACTTTGGGAACATGACTGTGAAGAGTAACAGGTCTGAGGAGAGGAAGATGTTCACATTGACATGGCACTCCCCTCTTACACCACTCTAGCTGCTGTCTTGAGTCAAGTTCCAGGAAGATGTAGAAATCAAGTTTCTAGATCAAGTCAGAACTTCTACTCTATTTATTCAGGGATCCTGAAAGACCAAGTCTGCTCTGGGCTGAACTAGTGCCTCATTTTAATTCTCATTTAATCTAAGAGTATGCTTCAGTCGGGGCTCAACATCTACAAGAGTCTTAGAGCTGGTATCAGCCACTTTGAAAGTCAGTCAAAGATAGGAACCAGTGGCTCACACTAACCACTCACGAGGCTGAGATTTGAGGATTGCAGTTTGAAGCCAGCCCAGGCACAAAAATCCATGAGACCCTTACCTCTAATTAACCACCAAAAACCCAGAAGTGGAGTGGTGGCTCAAGTGGTAGTGTGCTAGCCTAGAACAAAAGAGTTCAGGGACAGTGCCCAGGCTGAGTTCAAGCCCCAGGATTTGTGCATGCGTGCGTGCACATACACATATACACATACACAAAGTCAATACTTGAACTCTATTTCAAGTGATTTCTTACTTCAGGGACAGACCTCTTTTGGCCTCTCTCATGGCACTGAGTAGCTGAACCACTACCAATAGTTATGTCAGAATCCAGCCAGATTAATGTATGTATGCTACATTTCTGCCTTATTCCAAGTCAATCACTATTGCCCAGGGGAAGGGCAACAGGTCAATTTAGCTCTGCAATCAAGGCTAGCATGTTAAGAACAGATATTACTAAGGAAGGTTAAGATTAGCCTCATATAGATCATCTAGAGCAGGTGAACCCCACAGGGAATTTTCATACAGCTATCTATCAAGGAGGGAAGACTCAAGGGTTTGGGGGGGGGAAGCAGGGAGGAAGGAGAGGGCTGGGACTGTGGCTTAGTGGAAGAGTGCTTGCCTAGCATGCATGAAGCCCTGGGTTCAATTCCTCAATACCACATAAACAGAAAAGGCTGGAAGTGGCGCTGTGGCTCAAGTGGTAGAGTGCTAGCCTTGAGCACAGAAAGGGTCAAGGACAGAGCCCAGGCTCTGAGTTCAAGCCCCAGTACTGGCAAAAAAACAAAACAACAACAACAACAAAAAAAAAACAGCCAGGCTCCATTGGCTCACACCTATAATCCTAGGTTCTCAGGAGGCTGAGATCTGAGGATCATGGTTCAAAGCCAGCCTCGGAAGGAAAGTCTGAGAGACTCTTATCTCCAATTAACCACCAGAAAGTGCTGTGGTTCAAGTGGTAGAGTGCTCAGAAGAGATCAAGGTAAGTGCCCAGGCTCAGAGTTCAAGCCCCACAACTGACAAAGAAAAAAAAAAGCTGCAGCTTCTGACATTAGAGAATTAGAAAGGAGCCACTCAGATTGTAGCTACATGATTTGTACAGTCTAGTGCTCTGCCCTGAACTTGCGTAATAGCTAGGAAGGTGGGAGGGCTCAAAAGGTCAGGCCAGAGTTCCACGCAGTTCCAGCAGAGGTTATGTTGTTCTCTAGGCTCTAGATAGGTGCCAGATGGGGGAGCCACCAGAAGCATTAAGGCTGCCTTTATCTATCACTAAAGTAGCTAATAGCACTAAAGGATTGGGGAAACAGCTAGGAGACTGTTTCCGTACAGCTTCTCATCCTTCCCTGTATTCTAGGAATGTGAGCCTCTGGTTCTACACTGCCTCAAGGCCTGGGGTGTGCCTGTAGAAAATGCCCAAAGAGCCTATACACCAAGAAAGGAAGGCTTCTTGGAAGCAGACCTCATCCAGGGATACACTTCTTAATTTCCAGCTATCCAAGTAGGGGCTGACTCCATTACATCTTGGTTCACTTTACCTTTTTTTTTAATCCCCAATTTAAGGATTCCCAGAATGGTCTACAGCGCAGCCTGAGAAAAATAATGAAGCTAGGAATTGGTAGGCTTGTAATCTCAGAATTTGGGAGGAAGATAGTGAATTTGAGGCTAACCTGGCCCATATAGTAGTAGTAAGATCTGTACTCTTTAGTACAGACCAAGACCTTGTCACCAAAAAAAAAAAAAAAAAAGCTGGTATCACACAAAATAAAAAGACTCCATCAGTGATCCCCCACCCCCATTTCTTTCTATTCCTCCAAATCTTTCCCTTTTTATTCAATGTTTGAGGAGGAATGGGGAAGAGATGAGAATATAAAGTAGGCCTAAATAAAATGCGACTCCCTAAACTCTACCAGGGCATTTACAGCCCAAAAGTGTTGGGCTAGGTGACCGTGAGGGGGGTGGGAGCCAGAGTTGCTCAGAAACAAAAGGACCACTCCCAGAGGAAATCCCCAAATGGCTGGGAAGCTGGAAACCTAGCCTTGCAGGGTTTCAAACATTTTCAAACATTAGGGAGCACGTACATGCAAATGTAATGAAAGTTTTGTGCACTGAAGATGTACAAAAAAAAAAAGAAGAAAAAGTTTTAATTATAAATATAATGCAGTCAATCCCCACCACACACACACACACACACACACAAAACCACCAAGGAAGATGGAAAGAAGGTGTAGCTCCGTGGTAGACCATGTGCTTACTATGGAGACCCTGGATTCAATTCTCAAACAAAAACAAAAAAGCTCCCATGAGGAGGAAAAGACGAGGAAAACCACCAGCGTGGCCCATTTCCACACTTCAGAATTCAGCTGCAGTAACTTCTTCCCAAGTGGGAGCCCGACACACGAAGTCTCCTTCCGATGCCTCCCGCCAGCCAACCTCCACTACGCCTCCTTCCCAGGTCCTTCCTGGAATCCAGCTCCAAGGGATGAAGTCTCCCCTTCACCCCAACGTTAGCTGGGCCATCCATCCAGGTGGAGGGGCACACGCAGATGAGGGGCACACGCAAATCAACGCGCCTGTCCAGAGAATCCGTCCTTCTCGGACCGTGGACTGAACTACGGTGGACTTTCCAGGGTCTTTTTACACTCAGAACTCCCCCCTCCCCCCCATTCCCGCAACGCCCGCTGGGGTCCAGCAGAGCAGGGGGGGCTGGGGGAGGGGTTGCGGGGGGGCGGGGGAGGAACGGAAACCGCCGGGCTTTGTTTACTGCGCTGGGACCCAGCTGATCCGACCCAGGGGTTCCCCCCAGCTTTTACATTCTCTCGACGACCCAAGGCCTTCGTCTCCCGACCCCGGTTCCAAGCCGGGATTTCGGGGGAGCCCAAGTGGGTCACAACTCCCCATCCGAGGTGACCCAACCGACCGCCTTCTCCTCCAACCACGTCCCCCCACCTCTGGCTCTCCTCTTCCCCGCCCAGATCCCCTCGCTACTCACGATGCACTCGCGGACCTTCTCGTGAAATAGCTGCTCTCGCACCGATAGCACTTCGTAGTCAGCTGCTTCCATACTCTGTTCAGCATGACTGGAGTTTGGGGCGGGGGGTATCTCTGGGCCCGGGGAGAGGACGAGCGGGGATGAGGCCGCCGCCGCCAAACACCCGGACCCTCTAAGGAGCCAGTGACGGAAACTCGGGGTAATCTGTGGCTCAGATTCAGGCTGCACGCCCCGCCCTTAAAGGGGCAGGCACCAGCCCGCCTTGTTTTAAAGGGCTCTAGCCACTCTTCAGCTCCCTCCCCTTTAAGGTCGGGGTACGGTCACGTTTCGCCGCAAACACCCGCCACTCGGCTAACTACCCAGGAAGCCCCAGGTTTAGTTCTATCATTTTAAGAGCCTGGGTGACGACACAAGGGGTGGGCGGGTTCGTTCCAGAGAGAGGAATTCATTGGCTGCTAGGGAGCTGCCGGGCATCTCTAGAGGAACGCTGATAGGTTCTCCCGTGGAAGGAGGCGGGATCTTTTCTGCCAGCAGAAGTGCATTCTGAAATTTAAGAGATTACTCTCTCACCTCCCGCTTGGACAGGGCTGCCAGTGTCAGTGTTTCGCTAATGGCCAAGATTTACTTAGACCGTGGTTAAGCTAACATTTTGGATCAAGCCAGTCAGGCAAGCTGAGAAAGCACGCAGGAGTTCCTGCTATGCTGTAATAACCCAGTATTTTCTGGGTATCTATGTCTGGGCCTCCTACACTTCAGTTTTCAACTCATTCTTTATTATGGAAAACTTCGTGTGTGGGAGAACAAATAATGAGAACTGAATAGAAGACTACGAAACTGTCCTGAAACTTTGCCAGATAATAGCCACAGAGAAACATTGATGAATAGGGCTGGAATGTTAGCTAACCACCTAAGTGATTTTCAAGGTGTGTGTGTGTGTGTGTGTGTGTGTATACTGTGGACTGTGGACTGGGTACTGTCCCTTAGCAGTTTTGCTCAAGGCTGGGGCTCCACCACTTGAGCCACACCTCCATTTCCAGGTTTTGTTTTGTTTTGTTTTTTTGTCATGGGGCCTGAACTCTGGGCCTGGGCTCTGTCCCTCAGCTCTTCAGCTTAAGGCTAGCGCTCTACCACTTGAGCCACAAGTGCCACTTCCAGCTTTTTCTGCTTACCTGGTGCTGAGGAATGGAACCCAAGGCCTCATGCATGCAAGGCAAGCACTCTACCCCTGAGCCACCTTCCCAGCCCAACTTCCAAGTTTTTGTTGGTTAATTGGATATAAGAGTCTCAAAGGCTTTCCTGATTGACATGACTTTAAACCTGGATCCCCAGATCTCAGCCTCCTGAGTAGCTTGGATTACAGGCATGAGCCACTGGCACCTAACTCAGTTTATAGCCTTTATCTCATTTTAATTTCACAACAGCCTTTTTTTTGTGTGCTTTTTTTGTTTTGTTTTGTTTTTGGTTGGTCATGGGGCTTGAACTCTGGGCTTGGGCACTGTCCCTCAGCTCTTCAGCTCAAAGCTAGCACTTTACCACTTGAGCCACAGCTCCACTTCCAGTTTTAGAACACTAAAATGTGTCTAATTACCATCTGAGCAACTAAAGGACCAGAATAGTTACTAACTGAACTCTGTACACTTTTTTTTTTTTTTGCCAGTGTGGGGTGTGGGGCCTGAACTCTGAGCCTGGGTGCTGACCCTCAGCTCTTCAGCTCAAGGCTAGCGCTTGAGCCACAGTGCCACTTCTGGCTTTTTCCATTTATGTGGTGCTGAGGAATCGAATCCAGGGCTTCATGTATGCAAGGAAAGCACTCTACCACTGAACCACCTTCCCCACTCTAACTTTTTTTTTTTTTGGTCAGTCGTGGGGCTTGAACTCTGGGCCTGGGTGCTGTCCCTCAGCACCACATAAATGGAAAATGCCGGAAGTGGCGCTGTGGCTCAAGTGGTAAAGTGCTAGCCTTCAGCAGAAGAAGCTCAGGGATAGTGCCCAAACCCTGAGTTCAAGCCCCAGGACTGGCAAGACAAAGAAAGAGGAGGAGAGAAGGAGGAAGAGGAGGAGGAGGAAGAGGAACAGGAGAAGGAGGAGGAGGCGGCAGCAGCAGAGGAAAAGGGAGAAAGAGAGAAGAAAGAGAAGGAAGGAAGGAGGGAGGGAGGAAGGGTGGATGGAGGAGGAGGAGGCCAGGTGTAGGAAGAAGAAGGAGGAAGAGGAAGCATTGATAAAGATCTGTTAGAACATGCCTTTAAGTTCAGTAGTTCCAATACTGAGGCAGGAGAATCTTGAGTTCCAGACCACTTTGGGCTACATATCAAAACCAGATAATGACAGGACTCGAAGAGTAAACTTTCCTCTTAGCAACCAAGATAGGAATGAACAGAAACTAACAGAATGCGTCAAAACAGATACAAAAAAAGTACAGAATTGAAAAACCTCTTTTATACAACTACTTAAATATAATTAAAAAATAATAATTTTGGGCACCAGTGATTCACACCTGCAATCCTTGCTACTTAGGAGGCTGAGATCTGAGAATTACAGTTCAAAGACAGTCCTGGTAGGAAAGTCCGAAAGACTCTTATCTTCTATTAACTGCCCAAAAGCCAGAAGTGGAGGTGTGGTTCAAGTGGAAGAGCAACAACCTTGTGCTGAAAAAGGTAAGAGACATTGTTTGGGCCCTGAGTTCAAGCCCTAGTATGTACACTCTCTCTCTGTCTCTCTGTCTCTGTCTCTGTCTCTCTGTCTCTCTCTCTCTCTCTCACACACACACACATATACTACCTATGGTTCTATAGATGGGACAGGTTCTACTTCAGTATTCCCCAATCTGCATCAGTCACTTTTACATCTCACCAATTTTCTCTTTACATTCTCAGATCCGCTGTGCATTTGAGCATTTAAGTTTGTGACCCATGATCTAGCCTCTCTATACTGTAACTTGACTTTATCCTTATCCTGTACTTTCCTTACAAGCTCTTTTCCATCTCAGGACTTTGGACTTCCTGTCTCCTCTGTCCAAGAGAGCTCTCCCCTTCAACTCTTTCCTATGGTTTTAGCCTCTTCAGGTTGAGTTTAAACATTACCTGCTTAGAGAAATCTTATCTACAATCCATTTTTGTTATATTATTTATCACAAGTTGTAATAATTGTATTTAACCTTTTTTTTGCCAGTCATGTGGATGAACTCAGGGCCTGATACTGTCCCTGAGCTTCATTTTTTGTTTGTTTGTTTTTTTGGGTCCGGTCATGGGGCCTGAACTCTGGGCCTGGGCACTGTCCCTCAGCTCTTCAGCTCAAGGCTAGCACTCTACCACTTGAGCCACAGCGTCACTTCCAGCTTTTTTTTTCCTGCTTATGTGGTGCT
>NW_012267258.1:2951516-2954826 GCF_000151885.1 Dipodomys ordii | reverse complement strand
TCAGCTCAAGGCTAGCACTCTACCACTTGAGCCACAGCGCCACTTCTGGCTTTTTTCTTTTTGCTTATGTGGTGCTGAGGAATCAAACCCAGGGCCTCTGGCCTGCAAGGCATGCGCTCTACCACTGAGCCACCTTCCCAGCCCCTGTCCCTGAGCTTCTTTTGCCCAAGGCTAGCACTCTACCACCTGAGCCACAGTGCTAATTCCAGCTTTTTCTGTTTATATGGTACTGAGGAATTGAACCCAGGGCTACATGCATGCTAGGCAAGCACTGTACCACTGAGCTACATTCCCAGCCCCTGTTTATATTTGTTTGTTCACCTTTCCCCTCCTCCAGAGAAAGCATCATATTTATTGTTTAGGTTCTCTACAACTTGAATCATGCCTCCCACCCTAAGAGTTATATTTATCTTGAATAGGAGGATTTCTTTAGCTCTTAAGCTGATGACTAATAGATCTAGACACTCAAACATTTACAAATGCACTGAGAAGGTGGGTTAGGAACAATGGGTTACAATGTTGTCAGACACTTTGTATTCATATACTGTTTTGTAGAATGGAACTTCTTTGTACAACTATTTAAAGATAATAAAAAAAATTTTAAAAACATACACTGAGAAAAAATGGCTGGCATAATTTATTTTATTTTATTTTTTTTGTCGGACGTGGGACCTGAATTCTGGGCCTGGGCGCTGTCCCTCAGCTCTTCAGCTCTAGGCTAGTGCTCTACCACTTGAGCCTCAGCCCCACTTCTGGCTTTTTCTGCTTATGTAGTACTGAGGAATCGAACACAAGGCCTCATGCATGCAAGGCAAGCACTCTACCACTGAGCCACCTTCCCAGTCCTGGCTGGCATGATTATTAATCTGAAGATATGGATTCTGGTTCTAGCAGTTCTCCTCACCTTACCTTCAAATTGCTCCCAAATTTATTACAGTCTTTTATAGTTTATAAAGCACTGTGATATTACCTGTCATATAGTATTATACCTGACTCTTTATTTTTCCTGAGCAAGACCTGTATACAGCTTAGATTGGCTACAATTGGCTCAAACTGCTGCTGCCTTCTAATTATTATGCCTAACTCTTAACTCTTTCAGCTTATTAACCTGGATTTGTGTGTGTGTGTGTGTGTGTGTGTGTGTGTGTGTGTGTGTGTGCATGTGCATGTGTGCTAGTACTGGGTCTTGACTCAGGTCCTGGTCCCTGTCCCTGAGTTTTGTTTTTTGTTTTTTTTTTTCCCCTCAAGGCTGATGCTCTACCACTTGAGTTACACTTCCACTTACAGATTTTTGGTGGTTAATTGGAGCTAAGAGTCTCATGGACTTTCCTGCCCAGGCTAGCTATGAACCCTAATTCTTAGATCTCAGCCTCCTGAGTAGTTAGAATTACGGGCACAACTCACCAGTTCCCAGCTTCAATTTTTTATAGTTGTTTTCTATTTAAGGCAGAGTCTCGGCCCAGACAGGACTCAAACTTGCAGTCTTTCTTTTTTTTTTTTTTGTCGGTCGTGGGGCTTGAACTCTGGGCCTGGGCGCTGTCCCTCAGCTCTTCAGCTCAAGGCGAGCGCTCTACCACTTGAGCTACAGCGCCACTTCCGGTTTTCTGGTGGTTTATTGGAGATAGGAGTCTCACGGTCTCTCCTGCCTGGGCTGGCTTTGAACCTTGATCCTCAGATCTCAGCCTCCTGAGTAGCTAGGATTACAGGCGTGAGCCACCAGCGCCCGGCAAACTTGCAGTCTTTCTAGCTCAGTCTCCTCTGTGCCAGGCTATATTGCTTGTCTTGTCTGTTCTTATTTAAGTCTTTTGTACTGTTTTGCTTTACTTTCATTTATGGCTTTTCTCCTTTCCTTTCATTTCAAGGATTATTCACATATTTGACTTCTAATTCACCCTTCCTTCCGTCCCTAGTACTTAATTAACCCAGCATAGTTCACATAATAAACAAACAATGTTTGTAAATTTGATGTACCCAGAGATTAGTTACAGATTGCTAGTAGGGAGGGGACCACCTTCACTATAACTTTCAGTCTTCAAGCAACTTAGGTAAAGGAACTTATCCAGACTAAGCCTCCAATAATTGCTAAACATTAACAAACACATTCCACAGATTAGTTTACTTGAGGGCACAAAGACCTAACAAACTCTATCTATCTATCTATCTATCTATCTATCTATCTATCTATCTATCTATCTATCTGTCTGTCTGTCTGTCTGTCTGTCTGTCTGTCTGTCTGTCTGTCTGTCTGTCCGTGTGTCTTTTAGACAGGATCTTACTATGTAGCCTGGTGCCAGTAGCTTACATATAACTAGCTACTCAAAAGGCTGAGATCTGAGGATCATGGTTTGAAGCTGGCTGGGGCAGGAAAGTATGTGAGACTCTTATCTCCAATTAACTACCAAGAAGCTAGAAGTGGAGCTGTGGCTCAAAGTGGTAGAGTGCTAGCCTTGAGCAAAAAAGCTCAGGGACCCTGCACAGGCCCTGATTTCAAGCCACCACAGGACTAACATAGAGAAGAGAGAGAGAGAAAGAAGCTGGGTGCTGGTGGCTCATGCCTGTAATCCTAGCTACTCAGAAGGCTGAGATCTGAGGATCACAGTTTGAAGCAGCCTTGGCAGGAAAGTCCATGAGACTCTTATCTCCAATAAACTACTCAGAAAAAGCTGAACGTGGGGCTGGGAAGGTGGCTCAGTGGTAGAGTGCTTGCCTTGCATGCATGAGGCCCTGTGTTCGATTCCTCAGCACCACATAAGCAGAAAAAGCTGGAAGTGGGGCTGAAGCTCAAGTGGTAGAGCACTAGTCTACAGCTGAAGAGCTGAGGGACAGTGCCCAGGCTCAGAGTTCAGGCCCCACAACCTAAAAAAAAAAAAAAAAAGCTGAATGTATTGTGGTTCTAGTGGTAGAGCAGAAGCCTTGAGCAAAAAACTCAGGAACACAGCCCAGACCCAGACTTCAGGCCCAGAAGAAAAAAAAAGAAAGAAAGCCAAGTGCCAGTGGCTCACGCCTATAATCCTAGCTACTCAGGAGGCTGAGATCTGAGGATCTCATTTCAAAACCAGCCTGAGCAGAAAAGTCCATGAGACTCCAATAAACAACTCAGAAAACCAGAAGTGAAGCTGTGACTCAAGTGGTAGAGCACTCACCTTGAGCTGAAGAGCTGAGGGACAGGACCCAGGCCCAGAGTTTGAGCCCCATGACTGACAAAAGAGAGAGAGAGAGAAGGAAGGAAGGAAGGAAGGAAGGAAGGAAGGAAGGAAGGAAGGAAGGAAGGAAGGATGGAAGGAAGGAAAGGAAGGAAGGAAGGAAGGAA
>NW_012267258.1:2913912-2951466 GCF_000151885.1 Dipodomys ordii | reverse complement strand
GAAGGAAGGAAGGAAGGAAGGAAGGAAGGAAGGAAGGAAGGAAGGAAGGAAGGAAGGAAGGAAGGAAAGGAAGGAAGGAAGGAAGGAAGGCTAAAGTTTGAATTTTAATATCCTTGAAAACATTGGCACCCTCCAAGAATCTTCACTTTCTTGTGGGCCAAGTTTTAAATTTCTGAATGATTTAGACTTATTACTGAATAGTACCTTGAGCAGAATAGATAGAAGACCCAGAATCACCCACTCCCAAGCGTGATGGAAGCAGGGCAAGAATTAGGAAGAGTTACCTTTCTTTCTTTTCTTTATTTCCTCCTTCCTTCCATCCATCCTTCCTTCTTTCTTTCTATTCTCCCTTCCTCTTTCTCTCCCTTTCTCCCTCCCTCCCCCCTCCTTTTCTTTCTTTCTTTATCTATTTGGTATTTGAACTCAAGGCCTGGACACTGTCCCTTAGATTCTCACTCAAAGCTGGTACTCTACCACTTAAGTAACAACTCTCCTGGCTTTTTGGTAGTTAATTGGAAATAAGAGAGTCTCATGGACTTTGCTGCCCAGACTAGCTTCAAATCTCGATCCTCAAGTCTCAGTTTCCTGAGTAGCTAGGATTACAGGCCTGACTAGGGGCACTCAGTTGCCTTTTTCTTTAAACAAGGTTTCAGAAACTTCCTATTGAAATTATGGGTTATTTTCATTTTCTTTGCTTTCCTATATGTCCTAAGTTTCCCACCAAGAAAATAGAAAGTATCAAAACAATTCCTGCTCATTCCAATGACTGCTTTCACCATGGTTTTATCCCTAGAGATTCTGAATCTTGAGAAGAGAACCAACTCATCCAGATCTGAGGTGAAAATACTCTCAATTATAAACTGATTTTTATTTTTTATTTTTTGTTGGTCCTAAGGCCTGAACTCTGGGCCTGGACACTCTCCCTCAGCTCTTCAGCTCAAGGCCAGTGCTCTGCCACTTCTGGGTTTTTCTGCTTATGTAGTGCTGAGGAATCGAACCAAGGGCTTTATGCATTCAAGGCAAGCACTCTACCACTAAGCCACCTTCCCAGTCCAACTAAAAATTGATTTGATTCTCTCTTGTAGAAACAGGGATAATTCCTAGAAATGCACTGCCAAGTTTGAAATTTACCTTATGTAGCTTTCCAGGGAAGATTAAAAAAAAATACCCTAGATAAGACCTCCTTGGATCTGAGAACTTTTTGTTGTTATTGTTGGGAATTGGGTTTGGGATAGATGTGGAGAAGAGTTTAATTAAAATTATTTGAGACATTCTATTTATCTCCACCTGTCTCTGACCTTTCAAAAAATATTTGACGGCTTTGCCAGATGCCAGTGGCTCACGCCTGTAATCCTAGCTACTCAGGAGGCTGAGATCTGAGGACCATGGTTCAAAGCCAACCCAGGCAGGAAAGTCCATAGGATTCTTATCTCCAATAAACCACTCAGAAAACCAGAAGTGGCGCAGTGGCTCAAGTGGTAGAGCACTGGCCTTGAGGTGAAGAGCTGAGGGACAGTGTTCAGGCCCAGAGTTCAAGCCCCATGACCAACAACAACAAAAAACAAATTTGAGAGCTGGGAAGGTGGCTCAGTGGTAGAGTGCTTGCCTCACATGCATGAGGCCTTGGGTTCAATTCCTCAGCACCACATAAACAGAAAAAGCCAGATGTGGCTCAAGAGGTGGAGTGCTAACCTTAAGCTGAAGAGTTGAGGGACAGTGCCCAGGCCCAGAGTTCAAGTCCCATGACCAAAAAAATTATATAAGTTTGACTTGAAATAATGGAACAATTGTGAAATCCTGAACTGTAGAGATGAGAAGAGTCTTAGAAGTCTTCATCATATCTATTTGTTTTCTCTTTACTATACTTTTCATGCCATCGTGGTCCATTGGTAGTCCTTGAAACTACTAAATCAGCCTCAGAGTTCTTCTCCATCTTCTGATGTGCCCCCCCCCAGAGTACAAAGTATAGAAGAATAGATCTACTATTCTTTCTTTCTCTCTCCCTTTCTTCCTTCCTTTTATTCTTTCTTTTTTTTCTTTTTTTCCCCCATTTATTTATTTATCAGTCATGGGGCCTGAATTCTGGGCCTGGGCCCTGTCCCTCAACTCTTCAGCTCAAGGCAAGAGCTCTACACTTGAGTCACAGTGCCAATTCTGGTCTTTTCTGTTTATGTGGTCATACTGAGGAATCAAACCCAGGGCCTCGGGCTGGGAAGGTGGCTCAGTGGTAGAGCACTTGCCTTGCATGCTTGAGACCCTAGGTTTGATTCCGCAGTACTACATAAGCAGAAAAAAAAGCTGGAAGTGATGCTGTGGCTCAAGTGGTAGAGCGCTAGCCTTCAGCTGAATTGTTGAGGGACAGCGCCCAGGCCCAGAATTCAAGCCCCATGACTGGAACCCCCCCCCCAAACAAAAAAAGAATGTCAAACCCAGGGCCTCATGAATGCAAGGCAATAACTCTACCACTGAGCCACCTTCCCAACCCTCTTTTTTTTATTTTTTTTAATTTAATTTAATTTTATTTGTGAACATACTGTACAGAGGGGTTACAATTGCATGGGCAGGATAATGTGTACATTTCTTTTTTTTTTTTTTTTGTCGGTCGTGGGGCTTGAACTCTGGGCCTGGGTGCTGTCCCTGAACTCTTCAGCTCAAGGCTAGTGTTCTGCCATTTGAGCCACAGTGCCACTTCTGGTTTTCTGGTGGTTAATTGGAGATGAATCTCACAGACTTTCCTGCCCAAGCTGAGTTTTAACTGTGATCCTCAGATCTTAGCCTCCTGAATAGCTAGGATTACAGGCATGAGCCACAGGTGCTCAGCTGGCTTCCTCTTTTCTTTTCTTTTTTTTTTTTGTCGGTTGTGGGGATTGAACTCTGGGCCTGGGCACTGTCCCTCAGCTCTTCAGCTCAAGGCGAGCGCTCTACCACTTGAGCTACAGTGCCACTTCCGGTTTTCTGGTGGTTTATTGGAGATAGGAGTCTCACGGTCTCTCCTGCCCGGGCTGGCTTTGAACCGTGATCCTCAGATCTCAGCCTCCTGAGTAGCTAGGATTACAGGCGTGAGCCACCAGCGCCCGGCGGCTTCCTCTTTTCTAAGCATAAATTTCCTCAGTTTTCTAAGTTGCTGTACCTAATCCCTTTCTATTTCACTCACCCACTAAAGGAGAGAAGTCTTCCTTGTCTATGTCCCACTTGAAGCAAGTATCAGGACTACATAGCAAACTGCAAAGTAGGATGATCAGGAAAGAGAATGATGGAATTACTCATGTGTCTGGCTTTGAAGATTTTTGCATAGAAGGAATGTCTATCTAAGGTGATATCAGTCTGTTGTGGCAGCTGGGTCACACCTTGGGTTGTGGCATGTGTTCATTCTGTTGTTGTGAGCCAGCAGAAGTACATGCATGCCTATATTGTGAAACATTAGAGAGGAAGGATCTTCTTTTATTGTAAAGATGCTGTACAGAGTGGTTACAGTTACATTAAAAAGATAATGAATACATTTCTTGTTGAGCATTGTTACCCCCTCCTTTGTTGATTTCCCACTATTCTTCCCCCCGCCCCATCTTCTTTACGATGAATTGTTAGAACAGAAAAGAATCTTTCTGGGGTTGAAGGTGTGGCAGAACACCAGCCAATGAGCAAAAGCATCAGGTACAGTTGGAGTCCTAGTCTCAGACCAAAAAAAGAAAAAAAGAATTGTTCCTGTCCACCTGCATTTGATGTCACTATCTACCCTGGACTCTGCCCTCTCCATGAGTATGGAGCCTAATCTAAAAGGAAGAAATGCAGTGAAAGGTTAGTCATTTCTAACTTTTATTTATTTAAATTTATATATACATTTTGCCGTATTGAGGACTAAACTCAGTGCCTTGAACTTTCTAGGCAAGTGCTCTTCCACTGTGCTAAATCCCCAAGCCCAATTTTTTTGTGTGTGCCAGTCCTAGGGCTTGAATTCAGGACCTGGGCACTGTCCCTGACCTTTTGTGCTCAAAACTACTTTTCTACTACTTGAGCTATAGTTCCACTTCTAGATTTTTTGGCAGTTAATTGGAGATAAGAGTCTTGTGGGCTTCTGTCTGGACTGGCTTTGAACTTCAGTCCTCAGATCTCAGCCTCCTGAGTAGCTAGGTGTGAGCCACCAGCTCTTGGTTCCCAACCTCTATTTTTAACTTTTAAAATTCAGATTTTAGTGCTCTACCCTCACTCAACATTAATTTTTTTGGGGGGTCCGGTCATGGCGCCTGAACTCTGGGCCTGGGCGCTGTCCTTCAGCTCTTCAGCTCAAGGCTAGCGCTCTACCACTTGAGCCACAGCACCACTTTCGGCTTTTTTCTTTTTGCTTATGTGGTGCTGAGGAATCGAACCCAGGGCCTTAGGCATGCAAGGCAAGCACTCTACCACTGAGCCACCATCCCAGCCCTCAACATTAATTCTTGGACTACTTACTGATTGTCAATCATACACTAAGTGCTGTGCAAGGTACTTTGTGAAACAAACATAATAGATTGGAGATTATAAAATTTGGTGAAGTAAAAATATATTAATCACTATACAAATAAACAATAAACCATTACAAAATATGGTAAGTGAGCTGGGTGCTGGTAACATGCCTACAATCCTAGTTACTCAGAAGGTTGAGTTCTGAGGATTTAGATTCAAGGCCAGCCCAGGCAGAAAAATCCTAGAGACTATATCTCCAATTAACCAGCAAAATGTAGAAGTGGAGGTATAGCTCAAGAGATAGAGTGCCAGCCTTGAGCAAAAAAGCTAAACAAGAGCTGGCTGCTACTCAACAGGCTGTGATATGAGGATCACAGTTTGAAGCCAGTCCAGGCAGGAAAGTCAGTGAGACTCTTATTTCCAATTAATCACCAAAAACCAGAACTGGAGTTATGGCTCAAGTGGCAGAGCACTAACCATCAACAGCATCCAGGTTCAAGCCCCTGGACTGGCGCGCACGCGCGCACACACACACACACACACACACACACACACACACACACACACTAGAAGTGCTATGAGAAAAATGAAATGTATAGTAGAGAATCTGTCTTCTCTGCCCAAGTGTTTGAATCCTTGAGGAGATTTTGGATTTCCCTTACTGAAGGGAGAGTATGAATCATTTGGTGAAGGTATTAGAGACACTTATGGCTGGAGAAGTTATAAGTAAAGAAAAAAAGTTGGGCTGGGAAGGTGGCTCAGTGGTAGAGTGCTTGCCTTGCATGCACTGATTTAAAAAAAAAAAGTGTTTGAATACCCTAGGCAGGAGTGACAGAATGAGCTTGATTCCATCACAGTGGGATACCCTAACATACTGCGAGCTCTTGGTTGAGAGTGGCTGTGATAGAGCTCTTATTTTGGTTTATAGACCAGATGACAGAAAGGAAGAACCTACTCTCAGCAACAGAAGGATACCAGTGTCTGTGTGATACCCACATCATCCGGTAGTTATTGATTTTTGTATCAATATTGAACTTGAATGAATTTAATGACATTCTATTCCCTTACTATGTGTTGATTCTAAGGTCATGTTTTTATATCTATCCTATCTAGGAAAAAAATGCCCTAGAGGTAAAGGCTGAGGTCTGGGAATTTCTTGGATATGGTGTTTCCTGTGACTTCCTGATTCATAGTAGCACAGATGCCTCCAGTAATTGTCAGAACAAAAAAGTGACAGAAGTGTGAATGCTAGGGATGCCAGGCCAGTCACTTCCTGTTTGTTCACCTTTGAGGCTCAGTTCCAAGGTGGTGATAGCAAAGGTCTGAGCTTGGCTGTCCTGGACTGAGAACTCCTTGTCAGTGGTGCCATCTGCAGGGCATTAAGGAATTTACCTCGGGAAAGGAGGAAAATGGCATTTCTGGGTAAATGTTCTTCCCTGCTCCTTCACTCAAGGCCCTTACTCTAAGCATGCTCCTAAATCAAAACCTGGACTTCCATAGAACTGAAACACCCATGTTCCCTCTGATCTCATATCTACCTCAGTGAAAGAGCTAAGGGACAGTGCCCAGGCCCTGAGTTCAAGACCCAGTGTGTGTACAAATACTACACACACACACACACACACACACACACACAAAGAATATTAGCTAAGTTGTGAAGGAATTTCAGCTTTTTTTTTCATCAGGTGTGGGGCTTGAACTCAGGGCTTTGGTGCTATTCCTGAGCCTCTTTGTGCTCAAGGCTAGTGCTCTACCACTTGAGCCACAGTGCCACTTCTGGTTTTTTAGTGGCTATTTGGAAATTAGAGTCAGATAGGGACTTTTCTGTTTGGGCTGGCTTGGAACTGCAATCCTAGGATTATAGGCATGAGCTACTGGTACCTAGCCCTTCTTCCCCCTCTCCCCCCATTTTAAACAAAAAGATATGCTGGGTGCTGGTAGCTCACATCTGTAATCCTAGCTACTCAGGAAGCTGAGATCTCAGGAATCACGGCTCAAAGCCAGCCTGGGCAGGAAAGTCTGTGAGATTGTTATCTCACAGAACACCAGAAGTGGCACTGTGACTCAAGTATAGAGCCTTGAGCTGAAGAGCTGAGGGGTAGTGCCCAGGCCCAGAGTTCAAGCCCCATGACTGAAGAAAAAAAAAAAAAGCTGGACAGGAGGTATAGCAGTATAGCTAAAGTGGTACAACACAGTTAAAAAAAAAAAAAAAGATGAGCAAGAGCAAATGACCAGAATTTCAAGCCCAAGTACTGGCACACACACACACACACACACACACACATATATACACACATACACATATACACACACACACAAGCTGGGCACCAGTTGCTCATACCTGTACTCCTAGCTACTCAGGAGGCTGAGAGGTAAGGATTGAGGTTCAAAGCCAGCTTGGGCAGATAAGGCTCCATGATATTCTTTTTTTTTGTTTACATGATTCCAAAGAATTGAACCCAGGGTCTCATGCATGCTAGGCAAGCACTTCACCACCAAGCCACATTCCCAGCCCATTTAATATTTTGTCTTTCTTTTTTGGTACTGGGGATCGAACCCAGGACACTGCACTAGCTAGGCAAGCACTTTGCCACTGAGCTACATCCCAGCACCCTCCCCTACTCCCCACCCCATGAGACTCTTATATCCAATTAACCACTCAAAAACCAAAAATGGAGCTATGGTCCAAAGTAGTAGAATACTAGCCTTGAACAAAAGAGCTCAGGGACAGAGCCCAGGCCATGAGTTCAAGCCCCACAACTGATTAAAAAATTTTTTTTTTGCATTAAATAAAATATTGTTTTGGTTGTTGTTGGTGCTGCTTGTTGGTTTTGTTTTGTTTTGTTTTTGGTGGTGTTACCTACCAATGAGCTATACTCCCCCTCTACATTTGTTTTTCTTCTGCCAGTCCTAGGGCTGGAACTCAGGACCTGGGCACTGTCCCTGATCTTCTTTTGCTCAAGGCTAACACTCTACCACTTGAGCCACAGCACCACTTCCAGCTTTTTCTATTTATGTGGCACTGAGGAAGTGAACCCAAGGCTTCATGAATGCTAGGCAAGTACTTAACCACTGAGCCACATTGCCAGCCCCCATTTACATTTATTAGGCCACAAAGTTTGTATGTGGGTATGGGATGAGAGGTGGTACTGTGGCTTAAACTCAGGACCTGAGCACTGTCCCTGAGCTTTTGTAAGTCTAGTGCTCTAGCACTTAAGCCACAGTTCCACTTCTTGGAGAGAAGAGTGTCACAGACTTTCCTGCCCAGGCTTACTTTAAACCTCTATCAGCCCCTTGAGTAGCTAGGATCACAGGTGTCAGCCACTGGCACCTGGTGAGCAATTGGTTTTGTTACGTGGTAACAATAATAATAGAAGAGCAAAAATAATAGAAGAGCAAATATCTACCACCACCATTCATCATTTAAACATTGTTGTCTTATATAGTATGGATTTTTAATTATTTATTTATTTATTTATTGCTAGTCTTGGGGCCTGAATTCAGGGTGTGAACACTGTCCCTGAGCTTCTTTTGCTCGAGGCTAGCATTCTACCACTTGGGCCACAATGCCACTTCCAGCTTTTTCTGTGTATGTGGTACTGAGGAATGGAACCCAGGGCTTCATATATGCTAGGCAAGCACTCTAGCACTAAGCAACATTCCCAGCCCAGACCTTTATTTTGATTTTTTTTTGGGGGGTCCAGTCGTGGGGCCTGAACTCTGGGCCTGGGCACTGTCCCTCAGCTCTTCAGCTCAAGGCTAGCGCTCTACCAATTGAGCCACAGCACCACTTCCGGCTTTTTTCTTTTTGCTTATGTGGTGCTGAGGAATCGAACCCAGGGCCTCAGGCATGCAAGGCAAGCGCTCCACCACTGAGCCACCTTCCCAGCCCCAGACCTTTATTTTGAAGGGACCTTGTACCCTAGGGGTTCTGGGAAGAGCCTTTGCTTAGTAGGTGGGAAGCTCTGGACTTAAATGAACAATGAAAACCTACCCGCCCCCAACTAAACCAAGCTATTAGATACAGACCTATAGTTCTCAGTTCCTACCTGTTCCTGTCTACCCTGTTATGCATAACTGTGGCACACTGCACTGACCACATACTTCCCTGATTTTAGCCCACAGAGGGCAAGGTTCTAGACTACTTTTCTTACTTTCATTGTAGAAAAAGGGGGTGGGGATGCCTCAGAGCATTTAGACAACTGTCAAGATGAGTTCTGCACTATTGCAAAACTGTAAATCCCTTTCAACAATAAATCATCTTAAGTTTTCCTCATTGCTTAAAATGCCTACCTTCAGGGTGATCTTGTCCAAATTGTATTCTAGCCAGGGACTGGTGATTCATGCCTAGCCACTTAGGAGGCGGAGATGTGAGGATCTTGATTCAGATTCAAATCCAGCCAGAAAAAGTCCATGAGAGACTCTCTCTCTCCTTTCCTGGGGCTTGAATTCAGGGCCTGGGCACTTTCCCTGAGCTGCTTTTGCTCAAGGCCAGCACTCTACCACTTGAGCCTAAGCACTACTTCCATCTTTTTCTGTTTATGTGGTATTGAGGAATGAAACCCAGGGCTTCATGCATGCTAGGCTAGCATTCTACCGCTAAACCACATTCCCAACCCATGAGACTCTTATTTCCAACTAATCACAAAAAAATGCTGGAAGTAGAGCTGTGGCTCAGTGGTAGAGTGCTAGTTGTGAACAAAAGAAGCTCAGGAGCTGAGTGCCAGTGGCTCCTATCTGTAATCCTAGCTACTCAAGAGGCTGAAATCAGAGGATCATGGTTCAAAGCCAGCCTGGCCAGGAAAGTCTGTGAAACTATTATCTCCAATAAACCACCAGAAAACTGGAAGTGGCATTACTATGCCTCAAGTGGTAGAGTGCTCACCCTGAACTGAAGAGCTGGGTCAGGACAGCACCCAGGCCCAAACTTCAAGTCCTATGACAGACAAAACAAAAAGCAGGCTGGGATGGTGGCTCAGTGGTAGAGTGCTTGCCTTGCATGCATGAGGCCCTGGGTTCAATTCCTCAGCACCACATAAACAGAAAAAGCTAGAACTGGCGCTGTGGCCCAAGTGCTAGAGCACTAGCCTTGAGCTGAAGAGCTGAGGGACAGTGCCCAGGCCCAGAGTTCAGGCCCCATGACCGGACCCCCCCCCCAAAAAAAAAAGAACATTTTAACTAGCTCACAATAAAGTCGACCTTCCCCTGTAGCCCTTGTTGCTTGTGGTATGATTGTAGCACCACCCACCAGATTTTCTCTATTTCACAAATACAACACATTAGGAAAAAAAGAATTCATATTTATCCTCAGTAGCTTTATCTCTGCACTTTTTGAAATTGAAATGCGAGTATTTCCCTGGCTAGATCCTGTTTGCATTGTCCTTTTCTCTTTGTAGTGCCAGATCTTGTATCCAGGACCTGAAACATACTACCCAAGACTAAGTTCATACCTAATGCAGAAGTCCTTTAGATGTAACCAAACTATATGCCTTAAACAATGTAAACAAGTGTTACCTTATATTCTAGTATGTTGCTGAAAGCTACAATGTCCCTTTTGGCTCTATCAATGCTTAGGACTTTTCCCAGTTTGGTTCTTTCCTAGCAGGGCTTGATTGGTTCTGCAACTTTCCCACCTTGGACACATGACCTTTATATTACCCTCAAAATAGCTCCTTACCTGCTTTTCAGTTGAAGGATAATTTTCAGAGTTAATGCTAGGCCCCTATGAATAGCTATTAACAGGCTCACACCTATATTAGTTATTCAGAAGGCTGAGCTATAAAGTTCCTTAGTCAAAGCCAGCCCCAGCGGTAGGTAAAGTCCATGAGACTCCTCTAGCTGTGGCTCAAGTAGTATATAATACCCAGGGCCAAACACTAACAAATTTTTTTTGGCCAGTCCTGGGGCTTCAGTTCGGGGCCTGGGCACTGTCCCTGAGCTTCATTTGCTCCAAGCTAGCACTCTACCACTTGAACCAGTGCTACTTCAATCTTTTCCTGTTTATGTGATACTGAGGAATGGAACCCAGGGCTTCATGCATGCTGGGCAAGCACTCTACCACTAAGCCATATTCCCAGCCTTAGCACATTAGCTTTGATTTCCACAACTTTTTTGTTATGGAATGGCTGAATTAAGACTAATTTGGACTGTAATGATAGTCTCCCTCCACTATAGAAGTAACTAGACAAGTATGAGGGGCCTTATTGGATCCTATAATCCCAAGACTAAGTAATAAAACAGAACAGGAGACAAAATAAAATTTCTTAAAGCCTTTACTTTTGAGACATAATGGATTAAAACCTTACACACATGGAAAAAGACAGACATGATCACAGTTGAACAGAATCTAGTCAGAAACATTTTAGTGACTGCCAGCTAATGGTGAAGCTGAAGTTCTGGGAGCATGACATGCTGCAGGGCCAAAGGAATGAGTGATTAGTACTCCTCTCCTTCTTCCTCACCCTCTCCTTCAACAGAATCCATACCAACCTCCTCATAATCCTTCTCTAGGGCAGCCATGTCCTCACGGGCCTCAGAAAACTCTCCTTCCTCCATCCCCTCACCCACATACCAGTGGACAAAGGCACGCTTGGCATACATCAGGTCAAACTTGTGGTCCAGGCGAGCCCAGGCCTCAGCAATGGCTGTGGTGTTGCTCAGCATGCACACAGCGCGCTGCACCTTGGCCAGGTCTCCACCAGGAACCACAGTGGGAGGCTGGTAATTGATGCCAACCTTGAAACCAGTGGGACACCAATCCACAAACTGGATGCTGCGCTTGGTCTTGATGGTGGCAATGGCAGCATTAACATCTTTGGGAACCACATCACCACGGTACAACAGGCAGCAGGCCATGTATTTACCATGGCGAGGGTCACATTTCACCATCTGGTTGGCTGGCTCAAAGCAAGCATTGGTGATCTCTGCTACAGGCTTTCTCAGCAGAGATGACAGGGGCATATGTGGCCAGGGGGAAGTGGATGCGGGGATAGGGCACCAGATTGGTCTGGAATTCTGTCAGGTCAACATTCAGGGCCCCATCAAACCTCAGGGAAGCTGTGATGGAAGACACAATCTGGCTAATAAGGCGGTTCAGGTTAGTGTAAGTTGGGCGCTCAATATCGAGGTTTCTACGACAGATGTCATAGATGGCCTCATTGTCCACCATGAAGGCACAATCAGAGTGCTCCAGGGTGGTGTGGGTGGTGAGGATAGAGTTGTAGGGCTCAACTACAGCTGTGGACACCTGGGGGGCGGGGTAAATGGAGAACTCCAGCTTGGACTTCTTGCCATAGTCCACAGAGAGACGCTCCATCAGCAGGGAGGTGAAGCCAGAGCCAGTGCCCCCACCAAAGCTGTGGAAGACCAGGAAGCCCTGAAGACCTGTGCACTGGTCAGCCTGCAAAACACAAAGGCATATAGCTTTTTATGATCATAGTAAATATACTATCTTAAAAAAAATCTGTCCAAGGACTTAGATCTTGAAGTCTCAAGTTCAGTCTCTAGTTTAAATGAAGAAAAGAAAAGGCATTTTAATCAAGTAATCATCTTGCTATCACATTTCAGTTCTCTTTGAAAAAGCAACTTTTCAAATGTCTTTCTTCTATCTGTTAATGAGCTTTCTTCTCAAGAATAAACATAAACATACCAGTTTTCTGATCCGGTCCAAGACGAGGTCAATGATCTCCTTGCCAATGGTGTAGTGCCCACGGGCATAGTTATTGGCAGCATCTTCCTTGCCTGTGATGAGCTGCTCAGGGTGGAAAAGTTGACGGTAGGTGCCAGTTCGAACTTCATCTGCCAAAGGAAGAAAGCAAACCACCCGTCACTAACAACCTGCACAAGCCTGGGCCATCATCAGTGGAGCCCCTGGACAGATCTCTTGTCTCAGAACCTTGGGAAATCCCCTGGGTTAGTTACTGAGGTCAGCTCACCAATGACTGTGGGTTCCAGGTCTACAAACACTGCCCTGGGCACGTGCTTGCCAGCGCCTGTCTCACTGAAGAAGGTGTTGAAGGAGTCATCTCCTCCCCCAATGGTCTTGTCACTTGGCATCTGGCCATCAGGCTGGATGCCGTGTTCCAGGCAGTAGAGCTCCCAGCAGGCATTGCCAATCTGGACACCAGCCTGGCCAACGTGGATGGAGATACACTCACGCTGTGGGAAAGAAAAATGAAAGAAAAATTTAGGCTCTAATCTGTGAGTGACAAATAGATAAAAGCACCACAGAACCTTAAACTTAAACTTGTATTAAAAAAATAATTTGAGCCCGGCGCTGGTGGCTAGCGCCTGTAATCCTAGCTACTGAGGAGGCTGAGATCTGAGATTCACCATTCATATTCAGCCTTGGCAGTAAAGTCTGGGAGATGATCTCCAATAAACCACTAGAAAACCAGGAATGGTGCCATGGCTCAAGTGGTAGAGTGCTGGCCTTGAGCTGAAAAACACAGAGACAGCTCCCAGGCCCAGAGTTCAAGCCCATGACCGACCAAAAAATATATATAACAATAATTTGAGCCTGGGTTAGATAGTTCAGTGGTGGAACACATGGCTCTGGATGTAATCTTCAGTGGAAAAAAATTTTTTTTGCAGGGAAGAATGGCTAATTTCTTTCCTACTCCTACTTTGGGAAAACCTCTTTTGAAAACTAGGGAGACTGCTGAGTCACTGCTTCCTCTTTTGCTAGACCAAGATTAGTAAGGTCATTCCTCCAGGCCCCAGAATCCACTTTGGGTAGGGGGCTACACTTCCGGTCAGCTCCAAGAGGAAACACATGGCCAAGGCGGTGTAGAGAAAATGTCGGGCTGCAGGGACAAAGGGTGGGGCTTTGCCGCACAAGATGAATGGGCAGTCACGCCCGAGGAGCTCATACCCAGCTTTGGGTGGGGCCGAGCAGTTGCAGAGTCTTGCGGAGCTCCTGCGGTCCACCCTCCCCACACCCAGCCACTGGCCTCAGCCCAGCACCTCCACATCTGTCTAGGCGCAGCAGAGGATTATCTGCGGCCCAGATCTGGCCCAGGATCCGATTTCCATCCCCTCAAAAATCCTTCCCTGACAACACTTGCTTCCACTCGAATTCCTAACACAGGAGGGACAGACAGATGGCCTTTAATGGTGATCAGGGATGTTATTTTTCTAATATGGCTAAGGTGTAAGGGGGTCCTTGTAGGGATCCAATCCCTATACTTACTGATTTCACTAAATACATAAAAATAAGTAATTCAGTGGAAAGGAGTCACACCCTGCGGACAGAAATCCGCAGAGCCTTAACGCGCATGCGTAGACTGCAGGGGCCGTTTCCCGCCTCTCAGGCGCGGGAAAGTAACCGTCGCGCATGCGCTCTGGCCTCTCCCGCCCCCGCTTTTCGCGCCCAAGAGGAAATGAGGGCGGGGCGTGTGCGCGTGGCCGCCAGCAGCTGAGGGGGAAGGTGGGGGAAGGGCATGCGCTAGGGGGGGAAAAAAAAGGGTCTTCAGGCATCGCATCCACGGTGTGCTAACTGCGTCCAAAATGAGGCGATATCGAGTTCCTGGCACCCCACCATCCCTCTTAGAAGCGGAGAGAGGAATCGGGCCCGTTTCCCGTCATCTGGGCCCCTCCCATCCTCTGCAGTCCTGGGCCTCAGTCCCGCGACCCTCGCCTTTTGCAACCCTAAAGCACCATGCTGAACCCAGATCTGTGAGGCTGGATGGGGGGGTGCCCTTCGCGCCCCCCTAGCTTGGCTTATCCCCCGTCCTTCCGCAGGCAGAGCCCACTTACCATGATGACTGTGGATTTGGTGGCAAAGGCGACAGGAGCAGGAGCAGGCACCCCGAGTCCCGGTTACCGTCCCCGACAAGCTAAGAGTCGAGGTAAGTAACGCACTGGGGCGGAGGTGACGCCTGAGCCTCTTAAGTAGAGGCTGGGGAGGGGCGGGAGGGCCCCTCCTCCGGCCCGGCGCGGCCATTCCGGGCCCAGCCTGGCCGCCGCAGAGGCGGGCTTGGCGTCCGGAGCCCCCTCCCCGTCCGGGCCTGCGGGGCTGCTGACTGCGGCGAGCAGGAGGGCGGAGCCGGGCGGCTGCGGGCCTGCGGTGGCGAGGGCCATCTCCGCGTGGACCACCCGAGGACTCCAGAGCCTCATAGACTTTTAAGGACGGTGCACCCCAAAACGCAGAACCTGCCGTTCCATCCAGAATAGCTCAGCTGATTGTGTTTTCCATGTTGCCACCCAAAGTCAGTGAGTTTTCTGGGATTTTTGTTGTTGTTGTTGCCTTTTTCTTTTCTCGCTCCCTGATGGGCATTCGGTAAGATGATAGAATCGAACCTGAGAAAACCAGATTCGATGTTGTTTATGGCAATTTCTTGTTACTAAGGTTCGAAGAAAGACTGGAAGCATGTGATATTTCCATCAGGCGAAAGAGTTCCTAAGCATTAAACGTTGAGACCATTTGGATGGAGTAGGCCCCAGCTTCAGCCTTAAGCCACCAACTTTACAAAAAAAACGGCTCTAGAGGCTTAAAAAGAAGAAAAAGAGACTTTTATTGAGAAATTTGAGAAAGGAACCTTTTTTTTCCCCACACTGAACGATATTAGGTAGTAAGAATTTCTTGTGCCACGTGGGGCTTTCTAAAAAACAATTTGGTTTTTATCAAGCTACATCAATTGGTTATAGTTTAATTCTAGGATGCTCAGATTATAGTGGATAGACTAACACATACACTTTCCTCTGGAAAATCTAACCCAGGACCAGAAACTACATTATTGAGCCCTGAAAGTGCATAGAGGTTAGGGTCAGAGTATGGCTTTAAAGATTGCTCTAGCAGAGTTATGCTCGTTACTAAACTTAAAAATGTTACAGTGGTAGTGTCAGAACAACAAAAAGGTAAGTGTAAGACAGGAAGAATTTATAGCTCATATTCACCTGTTACCTTACCCAGAGTTGGCAAAGCCTTCACTGATTACTTCAAATGACAACTTTACACTGTTAATTAATATGTACATGTATTTTGTAAATGTGTGTGTGTGTGTGTTGTTCTTAATTTTGATGAATATTTGTTGTTAAAACATTTTTGGTTTAGAATCCAAATTTGATGACATTTTCCATACTGGGTTTACAGGGGAACAGGAACATATCTGAATCCTGTTTTCACTTTCTCTTTTCCCTTTATTACTTTTAAAAGGAGGCAGAAAATAATTAGCTTGCCTTAACTGAGAGAATGAAAGGGAACCACCCTACTGAACTCCATTTTGCTGTCTGTTCTGCATGAAAGCCATTTGAAAGCAGGCACCTCCTTCCTGGCTCTGCAGAATTTCCGAGCTTTCACCGCAAGGATTTGCTCCTGTGGGCCTCTATGACTCCCCAGATACCTTTCTAAAACCATTAGCTTTTTTAGTTTTGTTATCTGTGTATCCCCAGTTGTAAATTAATAAGTATTTTTCTTGTTGTTTGTTTTTTTCTTTTTTAGGTAGGTCCCTGATGATGCATCAGAGTTCATTACACCTAATAAAACTAAAGGCCATGTTTAAATATAATCTGGTCTGGTATTTAATCTAGAAAAAAGGTGAATAATAAAAAAGACAAGTTTAAAATTTTCACTCTAAAACCTACATGGATCTGTTTGTATTGTATTTGCCATTATACACTTTAAAGACTAAATAGAGATTGTCTGTTACCCAATGATGTAACATTTAAATTGATTTTATAGGTTTTTCTTTTGTTGGACTCTTGTCAGGCCTATAAATATTGCTTTGAATCTTTGGTGTAATAGGAATTCCAGTGTTGGAATTTGAGCCTCTCCCATCTTTGCTACATAGTATCAAGGCCCTTTGCTACTGTTTTAATTGTCTTCTGCTGTGATTTTTTTGATTGTTACATATTGTGGATTAGACACAAAAGTTAACAAAATGTTCTTTCTCATTTCACCAGCTCTACAAGCAAAGACAACTAATAACAAATAGTAGCAAATTACTGAGCATCCACTTTTTATAAATATGTAACCTTTAGCCTTTATTCTTTTTTTTTCTTTTTAAAATTTTCTTTGAGCAGGGCTAGGAAGGTGGCTCAGTGGTAGAGAGCTTGCCTTGCATGCCTGAGGCCCTAGGTTCGATTCCTCAGCACCACATAAGAAAAAAGAAAAAAGCTGAAAGTGGCGCTGTGGCTCAAGTGGTAGAGTGCTAGCCTTGAGCTGAAGAGCTGAGGGACAGCTCCCAGGCCCAGAGTTCAGGCCCCACAAAAGGACCAAAAAAAAACAAAAACAAAATTTTCTTTGAGCAATACAGAAGTTTAAAGAATTTAAAGTCAGGACCTTGTGCTTGCTAAGCAGGTGTTCTTACCACTCAGGGCCAAGGTTATAGCCTTTTATTCTTATATATTCCAGTGGGGTTTTTTTGGGGGGGTTGTTTTTTGTTTTTTATTGTTTTTTTTTTTGGTCCTGGGGCTTGAACTCTGGGCCCTGGTGCTGTCCCTGAGCTCTTCAGCTCAAGGTGAGCACTCTACCACTTGAGCCACAGTGCCACTTTCAGTTTTCTGGTGGTTAATTCCAGATAAGAGTCTCCCATGGAAGTGGCGCTGTGGCTCAAGTGGTAGAGTGCTAGCCTTGAGCTGAAGAGCTGAGGGACAGCGCCCAGGCCCAGAGTTCAAGCCCCGTGACCAGCCCCCCCCAAAAAACAAAAATAAAAACGAAGAGTCTCCTAGACTTTACTGCCTGGGGCTGGCTTTGAGCCATGATCCTCAGATTTCAGCCTCCTGAATAGCTAGGATTACAGGCATGATCCACTGGTGCCAAGCCAGTGTTATAATTTACACATACCATTTTCTGTTCTATTGCTTTAACAGATAAATGGTATAAAGGAAAGAAAATAATTTCTTTGGCTTTGATGGTAAATAGCACTAATAATTGTAATTGAGTTGATAGTGATATGACTTTAGGCCCTTTCTGAATGAAACATATTAATGAAACCATCATATTCTCATGAATTCAATCTCATTAATACATTTTGTCAGCTTTGTCTTCAAACTAAGCCCACCACTTTTTATCAATCACACTAGTATTTCATGGCTTTATAGACTCTGAAAATACTTTATTTACACATCATATAAACTGATTTTTTTCCTTTTTTATTTGTGTCTGATTGCAATGTGTCCATAAGAGAATCTGGTGGCTCCTGGCTGTAATTCTAGCTATTCAGGAGGCTGAGATCTGAGGATTATGATTCTAAACCCTCCTGAGCAGGAAAGTTAATGAGACTCTTACCTCTAGTGAACCACCAGAAAATAGGAAATGAAGCTGTGGCTCCAAGTGGTAGAGTGCTAACCTTGAGAGAAAGAGCTCCTGAGTTCAAGCCCAGTGACTGACAAACAAAAAGTCTTGAGCCCAGTGCCAGTGCCTCATGCCTATTATCTTAATTACTCTAGAGGCTGAGATCCAGATCTGGCTTTGAAACAGCCTGGGCAGAAATCAGTGGAAACTCCTCTCTGAAATAACATAAAAAGTCTGGAGGCCTGGCTCAACTAATAGAGCTAGAGCACCAGCAGAGCAAGCATGAAACCATGAGTTCAAACTTCAGAAGCAGGGGTGTGTGTAGGGACACGGGGACACGCACTCTTTAGAATAAGGATGTTCAATAAAGGAATACTTTTTTTTTAATGGGAAGATATTTTAGCATACTAATTTTGTTAATAACAATATACAAAGAAATAAAAAAAATGATAATGTGTAGAAAGAAAGAAAAAGGTAAAAAGACTGGGCACTGGTGGCTCACACCTATAACCCTAGGGCTGAAATCTGAGGATTGCAGTTCAAAGCCAGCCTATGCAGGAAAGTAAGTGAGACTCTTATCTCCAGTTAACCACCAGAAAACCAGAAGGATGCTGTGGTTCAAAATGGTAGAGAGGGCAGGGAAGTTGGCTCAGTGATAGAGTGCTTACCTTGCATCCATGAGGCCCTGGGTTTGATTTCTTAGCAACACATAAGCAGAAAAAAGCTGGAAGTGGCACTGTGGCTCAAGTGGTAGGGTGCTAGCCTTGAGCTGAAGAGCTGAGGGACAGTGCCTAGTCCCAGAGTTCAACCCCAAGACTAGAAAAAAAAAAGGTAGAGAGCTAGCCTTGAGCAAAAAGAGCTCAGGGAGGGGCTGGGAGTGTAACTCAGTGGTAGTGTGCTTACCTAGCATGCATGAAGCCCTGGGATGGATTACTCAGTACCACATACCCAGAAAAAGCCAGAAGTGGCGCTGTGGCTCAAGTGGTAGAGTACTAGCCTTGAGCAAAAGAAGCTCAGGGACAGTGCCCAGGTCCTGAGTTCAAGCCCCAGGATTGGTAACAGCAACAACAACAAAAAAGAGCTCAGGGACAATACCCAGGCTCTGAGCTCAAGCCCCATGATAGACAAAAGAAGAAGGAAAAGGAGGAAGAAGAAGAGGGGAAGGAGGAGGAAGTAGCTGCCAGATGCTAGTGGCTCATGCCTATAATCCTAACTACTGAGGAGGCTGAGATCTTAGGGTCACAGTTCAAAGCTTGCTCAGGTATATGGCAGCACAGACCAGCAAAGATCAAGGCCACTATAAAAGAGGATAAAGAGTTTATTGCTGGTGACCCAAACTAGGCTAGTGCCAGAAAGAGGCTGGGATCCTGAGGGAGGGGAGACTCAGAATTTTTATACAAACTGGTTACATATAAAAATAGGCATTAATCACATATACAAAAGGTTTGGGGGGGGCGGGTCTGGGAATATGGCTTCATGGTAGAGTGTTTGCCTAGCATACATGAAGCCCTGGGTTCAATTCCTCAGTACCACAGAAACAGAAAAAGCCAGAAGTGGTATTGTGGCTCAACTGGTAGAGTGCTAGCCTTGAGCAAAAGAAGCTCAGAGACAGTGCGTAGGTCCTGAGTTGAAGCCCCAGTTTTAGCCAAAAAAAAAAAAAAGGTTTGGGGAGCAGTTATAAACTTTTTACTAGATGCTGCTATCAACTTCCTTTCTAGTTGTATAGAAACCATAACATCCTGTTATTACCTCTTCTGTGTTATTAAAAAATGCCTTGTGGGCTTCCTGCTATCCATTCAGATAGCCCCACCTAGTGTGACCCCAACCCACATTCCAGCAACAGCCCCACCAGGCCACATTCTGGCAACTGGTTGCTATAAAGTTCCTTTGCCCTAGATAGGTAACTTTGTCTACTTCATTCCTCCTCTAGTAAACAACTCAAGCCATTGAGCTATAAGTACTCTTGTTCTGGTCAACAGCTAATCAGTGGTTAAGTAGAAACAATTGGTAGCTTCCATTCTAGTATGAATCATTCTAGTTATTAAGTTAAAAAACCAGGGGCTGGGGCTGGAAATGTGGGTTAGTGGTAGAGTGCTTGACTAACATGCATGAAACCCTGGGTTTGATTCCTCAGTACTACATAATCAGAAAAAGCCAGAAGAGACATTGTGGCTCTAGTTGTAGAGTTCTAGCCATGAACAAAAGAAGCTTAGGTATAGTGTTCAGGCCCTGAGTTCAAGTTCCCAGACTGGCAAGAAAAAAAAAAAAAAGCAGGGGCCACAGGAGAAGAGAAAAAATAGAATAAAAATTAATTCAGGGCTGAGAATGTGGCTTAGTGGTAGAGCGCTTGCCTAGCATGCATGAAGCCCTGGGTTGGATTCCTCAGCACCACATAAACAGAAAGGGCTGGAAGTGGTGGCACTGAGGCTAAAGTGATAGAGTACTAGCCTTGAGCAAAGAAGTTCAGGGACAGTGCCCAGGCCCCTAAGTTCAAGCCCCAGGACTGGCAAAAAGAAAAAACAAAAAGAATGAATCCAGCAATTCCACTAATTAAGAATGTTAACCATGCATTCCAGTTAAAAAGGCTTTCTTACCAATTTGATGCTTGACTTCTTTAAGAACTCTCACTACTCAGGAGGCTGAGATCTGAGGATCGCCATTCAAGGCCAGCCTGGGCAGGAAAGTCCATGAAACTCTTATCTCCAATAAACTACTAGAAAACTGGAAGTGGCACTGTGGCTCAAGTGGTAGAGTACTCGCCTTGAGCTGACGAGCACAGGGACAGTGTTCAAGCCCCACGAATGTCCAAAAAAAAATAAATAGAAACAAAAAACTCTCTCCCATCTGTCTAGTCCTTCCCTAACTTTTTGTAAAGTATCCTTAATGATACCTGACTTATTGGCATAAAAATATGCTCCCCCAACTGCTGCACACAGTCCTCCTTGTGCATAGAACAGAAGGTTCAGGCTGCACTGGTTTTGGAGGGCAACTTCAGCCAGGCAGTTGAGCTAAGTGTGAAGATCTGTGATGGCTCTCTCCAATCGCTGCTGGTCTAGGTCAATGGTCTTGCTCAGAGTCTTGGTGTCAACATCCCCCTTCACAAGGGCAGCAGTCCCAATGCAGAGACCCCTGGGATCCCTGTGCCAACCAGGGCCGGTATAAACACAGCTCTCTTGGTGCAGGTCCAATGGCCTGAGGTTGAGACCTTCTTCCTCTCCATATATTAGGACCTGTTGCAGCACAACTACTAAAACAGGCTTTTTTGCAAAGACACAATATATGATTTGGGGCCATCAGCACATGCAAAATGGTTTCCTCAGAGGCAATATAAGTGATCTTATCTTGTAAGCTCACATTCTTCATGCATGTTGAATGCATTTGGGTAATTGAGTTATGTGAGCCCTTAAACATGAGGCATGTCCCCAAATATCCTCCAAGGTAAGAACTGTGATATTGCAAGTTTTTCTATACCTTAAGGTCACTGACAGTTGGGAGCCTAACCCCATGTATTAAGGCAGTCTGACCTGAAGACAAAGCCAGCAATCTTGTGCTAGATCTTGCATAGACTGATTGATCATCCCAGAAGTGGCTTGCAGTGAATTGTACCGGTCTGTTGTAGGGCAGATTGCATAGTGGGATCCTGGGGAACTTGGGGAGCCAGTTGGAAAGGGTTGGTAACAAAGAGGGGATCTTAAAGTTTGGCCAAGAGCCCAATTTGTATGAATGGCTGGTATACTGTGGGAGTCTCTGGATAATGAAAGAGACCCCTTGCTCCTTGCCCCTGACCTAGAATCTCATTCCCCAGGTTGACCTGGGTACAACTCTCTGGAGCCTGGACTAGTTACATTAATGAAAAAAGGAAGCCGGGCCCCAGTGGTTTATGCCTGTAATACTAGCTATTCAGGTGGCTGAGGTCTGAGGATCACAGTTCAAAGCCAGCCTGGGCAGGAAAGTCTGTGAAACGCTTATCTCCAATAAACCACCAGGAAACTGGAAGTGGCGCTATGGCTCAAGTGGTTGAGCACTCGCCTTGAGCTGAAGAGCTGAGGGGCAGTGCTCAGGCCCAGAATTGAAGCCCTATGACTGACCAAAAAAAAGGATTACGTTTTTCCCAATAAGCATTTTGGATTTTGAGGGCCTCTCCAACTGAAGCCAGTTGGGACTTATTGGGGCCTCCCTACCAGGTTTCCACATCCACACAATCCCCATTAGGGCAATTATACTCTTCCAAGTTTTGACACTGGAGTGGCCATTTCTATTTCCTGGGCCTATAACCATCTCTCATAACTGAGGTCTCCACACTCAAGGGGGGTCTCTACTTACCACCACCGCTGCCCATATAAGATAATAACCTTTCCTTTGTTTGGCTGTGGTGAATACATAGAACATGCATCCAATGAGAACAGGGCAGGGTTCCCCTCTTCCCATGAGCAATTTGCTATGACATAACCCAGTTGGGCATTCTTGATTTCAAAATCATATTTTAAGAGAGCAGCTTACGGGGGGCTGGGAAGGTGGCTCAGTGGTAGAGCGCTTGCCTTGCATGCATGAGGGCATGAGGCCCTGGGTTCAATTCCTCAGCACCACATAAGTAGAAAAAGCTGGAAGTGGCCCTGTGGCTTAAGTGGTAGAGTGCTCGCCTTGAGCTGAAGAGCTGAGGGACAATGCCCAGGCAGAGTTCAGGCACCATGACCAACAAAAGAGAGAGAGAGAGAGCAGCTTGGTCAAATGGGCCCAGAATCCAGTAGAAAAACAACAGTTTTAGACTCTGACAAGTACCAGTACAATTCATCCTAGTGGGGAGTGGAGTCCACATAGGTATCTGCAAATCAAGCCAGTGGACAAGCCTTTCCCCCTCTAGTACAGACCCAACATTATGGCTGGCAACACTTTGTCTTTTTGATCTTTACTTTGAGTCAGTCATCAGTGGGTCTCATGTCTCATCTGGGGTGGTAGGAGCTGCCTTCACCCTGCAATGTTGTATCCATGGGGTGGTACCTATTATTTTGAGAGCAGTAGGAGTGGTTAGGATCAATTGTTGTGGTCCCACCCACTTTGGCTATAAGGACTGCCCCCCCACCCCCTTTAAACTCAGGGCCTGGGCACTGTCCCTGAGCCTCTTTTGCTCAAGGCTAGCACTCTACCACTTGAGCCACAACACCACTTGCAGCTTTTTCTATATATGTGGTACTGAGGAAGTAAACCTAGGGCTTCATGCATGCTAGGTAAGCACTCTACCACTAAGCCACATTCCCAGCCCTGGTCCTTCTAACATACACCTGGTCACCTGGTTTGAAAGCATGACAATGGGTGATTATAGAGATAGGGATCCTTTCCATAGCTACCTCAGATATTTCAGACATAACTTCCTGAAGGGCCTTAAGCAAACAGAATAGCTGGGTAGATGCCCCTTCAGCTAGATCTCCTTGAGCCTGGCCACCACTGGAGAAGGGTCTTCCAAATATTACCTCATGGGATTAACTTGTCCTTAAATGGGGGTATTTCTGATCTTAAAAGTACCAATGACAGCTGGGTGCTAGTGGCTCCTAGCTACTCAGGAGACTGAGAGCCAAGGATTGTGATTCAAAGCCATCTCAGGCAGGAAAGTCTGTGAGATTCTCATCTCCAAATAACCACCAGAAAACTGAAAGTGGCACTGTGGCTCAAAGTGGTAGAATGCTAGCCTTGAACAAAAAAGCTCAGGGACAGCTCTCAGGGCCCAAGTTCAAACCCCATAACTGAACAGGGGGAAAATTTTTTGAAAAGGAAGTGCCAATGGTAACAAATCTATCCTTGAGTAACTGCTGCAACAAAAGGTCCATTATCTGACCCAACTGATAAGGGAATGGCATCCTGTAGTAAAGCCTTGGCTACTCTTGAGCTGTTTCAGTCTTGGTAGGGTAGATCTCTACCCAGCCTGAGTATGTGCATATCAGAATCAGCAACACCTGTATCCACAAGGTGCTGGAGCCACCTCAGTGAAATACAACTCCAGATGCTCAAGAGGCTGGATACCTAGTATCTTAATTCCCAGAGGGGGCTTTGGTCCCTGTCTTGGGTTATTCTTCAAACATTTGGGGTACTGGGCAGCAACCTTTTGGCACCAGACATGTACATAGGACATATAAAGCTCCTTTTCCAGTACCTTGGCCATAGTGGTTTTACCCATGTGTGTCTGCTGGTGTGCCTGTTGTATGATGTAAGGTCCAATCACAGCTGGGACTATAACCCTTTGGTCAGGCAGGGTCCACTATTCCACTTGCTTGAAGGTTTTCTCAGAGTTGGCCCACTGGTCTTCTTCGGAAGTGTGTACTGGATGCTCAGGCAAGAATGGGTGCCACTAACATGTTGGCAGGTGTCTCCTTTGGGGCCACTTCCTTAGCATTCTTATCAGCAAACTGGTTTTCCAAAGTCACTGAATCTTTTTTTCCCTGATGATCTTGGCAGTGAATGATTGCAACAGCCTTTGGCTCCTATTTGGCCTGTAAGGGGCTTAAGATTTCCTCTGTGCTTTTAATAGATTTGCCTCCTGGTGTCCCCTCTCCTATACAAGTAGACATGGACAGTAGAGAAGATGTACCTGGAGTCAGTGTAGATATTCACCCTTGTTCCTTTTGTCCATTTCCAGGCCCAGGTGAGGGCTGTGAGTTCTGCTCTCTGGGCAGATGTTCCAGCTGGTGGAGACTCAACACTGATTACCACTGCTCTGGCCTTGTGTATTCCACCCTCTATCATGTTACTTCTATCCATAAAGTGGGTGACTTCCACATTGGGCAATGGCTGGTCTTTGATGTCTGGCCTTAATGCATATACCTGATCTAGGACTTCCTCACACTGGTGTTCAGGCTCTTCCTCTCTGTCCAGGAGGAAGGAGGCAGGGTTTAGAGACCAGATTGCCCTGATCAACATGTGGGGGTTACCCAACAGTAACCCTTGATATTGGGTCAGCCTAGCTCCAGTGAGCCATTGGCTTCCTGGTCCATATAAGAGAGTCTCCACCACATGAGGCACATATAGAGTAAGGTTTTGTGCCATGGTGAGCTTGTCAGCTTCCCTCGTGAGGATGACAGCAACTGCTATGGCATGGAGGCATGGTGGATCCTGCTGCCACAGCATCTACCTTTTTGGACAAGTAGGCAATGGGTTGTCTCCATGGGCCTAGAGTCTGTGTTCAAATTCCCCTATTTTTTCATGCACATAGAGTTGAATGTCTTCGGTCAGATAAAGCTAAGGCTGGAGCTTGGGTTAATACCACCTTTAAGGCTCCAAATGCCTATTCTTGTTCCAGTCCCTAATCCAGCTCCTTATCTCCTCCAGCGATGGCATTGTACAGGGGTTTAGCCATAGCAGCAAAGTTGGGAATTCAGATCGGGCAAAATCCTGTGGCTCTGAGGAACTCTCTCTGCTGTTGCTTAGAGGCAGGTAGGTGTGGGGATGTTTATAATGGCTTGTTGCCATTCTGTGGGGAGGCAGCACTGGCCATCCTCCAGGACAACCCCCATAAACTTGACTTTTTGGATGTAAAGTTGGGCCTTTTTTCTTGAACACCTTGTATGCTAATCCTTGAAGGTGACCTAGCAAATTTTTAGTCCCTTCCAGACATTGCTAGTGAGAAGTGGAGACTAACAAAAGGTCATCCACATACTGGGGAAGTGTCAGCTCTGGATGAACATCACAGAAAGGAAGTAAACATTTGCTAAGAGCCTCCCCAGAATTGGTCAGGGAGTTCTTGAACTCTTATGGTCCATGTAAGATGAGCCTTTTTCCCTGACTGGGGATCATCCCGTTCAAAGGTAAACAAGAGCCGACTAGCTGGTGCCAATTGTAAACAGAAGAAGGCATCCTTTAAATGAAGGGGGGTATACCAAGTCTTCTCACATGACAGCACACTGAGGAGAGGGTATGGATTTGGGACGAGTGGATAAGAGTTTACTGCCCTTAGGTTCTGGATTGGCCTATCATCTTCTGTCCCTGGTTTTCTGACAGAGGTGAAGGGACTGTTCCATGGTGATTCAACCAAAATACCAGCCTCTCTTAATCCATTAATATGTTTTTGAATCCCCAGGTGGACCTTTATAGGAATTGGATATTGCTTCAACCATGCCATCTGGTCTGTACTTAGAAGCTGCGCCAGTACAGGTGGGTGGTGCACAGCCAACTCTGGTGGGTTGTCCTCTCCTCAGATGCTGGGAAACAGGCCAATTACTGAAGCTTCCAGTCCTACAGACTCTCCTGGGTTGGTGGTGACCAAACAGTATTGTAACTGAGAGGATCATCTATGGGCCCTCTTGAGGCCCTTTCACCTTGACAACCATTGGACCTTCTGCTTGGAAGGTTATCTGAGCTTGAAGTTGATGAAGGAGATCCCTCCCCAAGATGGGGAAGGGGCTTCCAGGGACAAACAGAAAGGAATAGATAACTGCCTGGATCCACAGAGAAACCTGCCACTTCTGACAGAAAGAACTTTGGGTATTCCCTTTGGCCCCCTGAACCTTAATTTTGCCCTTGGTCACTGGCACCACAGTGGAGGTAACAATAAACACATCTGCCCCTGTGTCTACCAGGAAGGTCATAAGGTGGTCCCCTACTTTCAAAGTGACCAGAGGCCCAAGCTGAAGGAGCCTTGGTACCCCCTCATTGGAATCAGAGGCCAGTATAGCTTTGGACTACGTCTTCTCAAGCCTGGCACAATTTTTCTTCCAGCGTCCCTCCTCTTTATAGTAAGCACACTGGCTACTTCCTAAGCGGCCTGGCTGGCCTCCCCCAAGAAGGCTTTCTCTGAGGGTCTAGTTTGGCACCTTCCCCTGCTCTACTTCCCTGCCTCAGGGTGGTGACCAAGAGAGAAGTTTGATATTACCTGTCCTTTTTCACCTCTTTTTTGCTTCTTCTTCTCCCTATTAACATAGACCTTGTTGGCCACCTCCAATAATTGTAAGACAGACATTCCTGCAATTCCCTTCATCTTTTGCAATTTGCGATGAATATCACAGACTAGAAAACAAAAGAAATAACCAGTATCCTCTGATTCTCTGGGGCAGTGGGGTCAAAAGGGGTGTAGGGGCCAGGTACTGGTGGCTTATGCTTATAATCCTAGCTACTCAGGAGGCTGAGATCTGAGGATCGAAGTTCAAAGCCAGCCCAGGCAGAAAAGTCTGTGAGACTCTTCAATTAACCAGAAAACCCGGAAGTGGTGCTGTGGCTCACGTGGTAGAGTACTCGCCTTGAGTTGAAGAGCGTGGGGACTGCGTCCAGGCCCAAAGTGCAAGCCCCATGACCAAAAACAAAGGGTGGGGGTGGGGTATACATTCTGAAAGCCTCACATAATCTTTCTGGAAATGGCTTGGGAATTTCTTCTTTTCCTGCAAAACCTCTAAGACTTTTTGCCATATTTTTGGGCTTTCGGGCTCCTGCTCGCATACCAGCCAGTAATGCCTCATGATGGGATTTGAGGATACACAGCCCTCTGGGGTTTGAGAGTTCCAGTCAGGGTGTGATGGGGCAGGACTCCCTTGACCCGGAGGTCTTCATCCTATTTCCCTCCCCAGCCCCCACAACTAGGTGAGCATGTGCAAATATCATGCTCAGTATCTTGGTGGATCCGATACCCATTCCTCTGTGGTAAAAAAAAAAAATTATGAGAAGCTGACAGTAATCATCCCAAGTGGGGTTGAGTTTGAAGTAGTAAATCAAATAAGTTGATGGTGACTTGAGACTTCTTTGATTAGGAGGATGTTGGTTTCACCAGTTGTAAAAGGAAGTGAAGGGCTGGGGCGACTTCCCATAAAGGCTCCAAGAAAGCCTGTCCTAAGCCCTGGGAAGCCTCCTGGGGTTGAGGTCTGAGACAGGAAGGTAGAGGGGGTGATGCTTTGGTGAAGAGTGGCCACACTGGGCCTCAGTAGCGGGCAAGTCAGGAGGAGACAACCCATACAGGGATGACGCATCTTCAAGTGGAGCCTGGAGGGCTGGTGGTCCTGGAGGCTTTCTAGTGTCCACTCTGACTGAGAGAACTTTAGCCTCTACATGACAAGCACATCCCCACAGCCATAAGGGCATGGCCTGGGTCATAGTGAGCCAGGAATCAATATATGGAAACTGGTCCTGGAGTCCAGGACTCCCTGTGACTTCTTCCAGTAACAGATCTACTATTCCCTCGGGTGGTCATCTGACTCCAAAGGAAGGCCAATCCCCCTCACTGAAAAATTTAAATTTCCTGAGACTCATGTAACTCTCATAGTCTCCCCCAAATCCCCAGAGAAAGTTCTTTTTTTTTTTTTTTTCCGGTTATGCGGCCTGAACTCTGGGCCTGGGCACTGTCTCTGAGCTCTTCAGCTCAAGGCTAGTGCTCTACCACTTGAGCCTCAGCCCTACTTCCCGGCTTTTTCTGCTTATGTGGTGTTGAGGAATCAAACCCAGGGCCTCATGCATGCAAGGCAAGCACTCTACCACTGAGCCACTTTCCCAGCCTCTCCTCTTCCTCCCCCCAGTGAAAGTCCTTAAGCATATATTGGAGGATAGTGGGCTTGCTATGGGAAGATCTCATGCTTCTGAAGACTGAGATACAAGCACTGTAGGTGCAGGTGCTATGTAAGGGGTCAGTAAGGTTGAAATCAAACCCCAGACAAAGTGAGACAAAAAGCCAGGTGCTGGTGGCTCATGCCTGTAATCTTGGCTACTAAGGAGGCTGAGATCTAAGGATCTCAGTTCAAAGCCAGCCCAGGCAGGAAAGTCTGTAAGACTCTTCTCTCCAATGAACCACCATGAAACCGGAAGTGACGCTGTGGCTTAAGTGGTAGAGCGCTCACCTTGAACTGAAGAGCTCCAGGACAGTGCCTAGGCCCAGAGTTCAAGCCCCACAACCAACAAAAAGAAAAAGAAAAAAAGTGAGACAAGACTGCATAGAGCCGCTGCATAGAGCAGCTACTTTGGCACAACCTAGAAAGAGGATTACACAAAAGAACACACTTACAGACAAAATGATAACAAATGCCTTCCCAAGGCCAAATGGCTGTCCTGTAAACGGATGTCCCTGCAACTTAATTTGCATCCAAATCAAGTCAAAACAAAACGTGAGACTTAGATTCACCTATGTGTCAAGTCAATCACCAGACTTAGGAAGACTCAACAAGATAACTTACCAAAGACAGAACAAATCTCATTTATCACTCTCCCAGGATGGCTGTCTCCAGGGGGGTGGTCTCCACGAGGGTTGGGATGTCTCCTGAGGAAGGCCTTGGAACCTTTTTAGTAGGCGCCTCCTCTCCTCCCAGAATCACCAGTATGGTGAGAAGTCCTCTCAGAGAGGGCATCAAACACTGACAAAGTGAGTAGAAATTATCTCACTGAGGCCTCCAACACAATACAGACTAGCAAAGATCCAAACCACCTTTTTTTTTTTTTTTTGCTGGTTGTTGCTCTTAAAATCTGGGCCTGGGCGCTGTCCCTCAGCTCTTCAGCTCAAGGCTAGCGCTCTACCACTTGAGCCACAGCGCCACTTCCAGGTTTTTCTGCTTATGTGATGCTGAGGAATTGAACCCAGAGCCTCATGCACGCAAGGCAAGCACTCTACCACTGAGCCACCTTCCCAGCCCCCCAAACCACTTTTTAGAGAAGATAAAGGAGTTTATTTCTGGTGACCCAATCTAGGTTAGTGCCAGAAGGAAGTCCAGATCCTGAGGGTGGGGAGAACCAGAGTTTTTATACAAACTGATTACAAGCAAAAATAGGCATTGTCAGGTACCAGTGGCTCACACTTGTAATTCTAGCTACTCAGAAGGCTGAGATCTGAGGATCGAGGTTCAAAGCCAGCCCAGGCAGGAAAGTCCATGAGATTCTTATCTCCAATAAACAACCTCAGAAAACTTGAAGTGGCGCTGTGGCTCAAATTAGGGTGCTAGCCTTAAGCTGAAGAGCTGACGGACAGCACCCAGACCCAGAGTTCAAACCCCATGACCAACAACAACAACAAAAAATAGGCATTGATCAGATATACAAAAGGTCTAGGCGGCCGGGCACTGGTGGCTCACGCTTGTAATCTTAGCTACTCAGGAGGCTGAGATCTGAGGATCATGGTTCAAAGCCAGCTCGAGCAGGAACATTTGTGAGACTCTTATCTCCAATAAACCACTAGAAAACCGGAAGTGGTGCTGTGGCTCAAGTGGTAGAGTGCTCGCCTTGAGCTGAAGAGTGAAAGGACAGCGCCCAAGCCCAGAGTTCAAGCCCCATGACTGACCAAAAAAAAAAAAAAAAAAGGTCTAGGGGGTTGACTTCAATTCTTACCAGGTGTGTAATTCCTTTCTAGTTGTGTAGAAACCATGACATCCTGTTATTATCCTGTCTATATCATTTAAAAATTGCCTTGTGGGCTTCCTGTTATTCAGATAGCCCTACCTAGGGAGACCCCAATCCACATTCCAGCAAAAGCCCCAGCAGGCCACCTTCTGGCCACTGCATGAGGCAAAGTCCCTTTGCCTGGAGGAGTAATTTTGTCACCAAAAAACCTGAAGTAGAGTTGTGGCTCAAGAGATAGACTGCTAGCCTTGAGCAAAAAAGCTTAGAAACAGGGCTGGGAATGTGGCTCAGTGGTAGAGTGCTTACTTAGCATGCACAAAGCCTTGAATTTGATTCCGCAGTACCACATAAACAGAAAAAGCAGGAAGTGGCACATGGCTTAAGTGGTAGAGTGCTGGCCTTGAGCTGAAGAGCTTAGGGACAACACCCAGGCCCAGAGTTCAAACCCCATGGCTGGCAAAAAAAAAAAAAAAAGCTAAGCAAGATCTCAAAGCCCTGAGGTCAAGCCAAAGATCAAGCATATACAGAGAGACAGAGAGATAGAAACAGAGAGAGAGAGAGAGGGAGAGGAAAAGAGAGGCAAGCAGGTAACTACTTACCTTATTGTTTTCATTGTTCCAGAACCTCAATTTTATTTTTTATTATTATTTTTGGGGGGGGGATCCGGTCGTGGGGCCTGAACTCTGGGCCTGGGCGCTGCCCCTCAGCTCTTCAGCTCAAGGCTAGCACTCTACCACTTGTGCTATAGCACCACTTCCAGCTTTTTTCTTTTTTCTTATGTGATGCTGAGGAATCGAACCCAGGGCCAAAGGCATGCAAGGCAAGCGCTCTACCACTGAGCCCCCTTCCCAGCCCCAGAATCTCAATTTTATTGGGAAAAGGGTGTCCAGCTTCTGTTCCAACTACAGTAGGGATGTATATGTGACTAAGTTCTGGTGAGTTGATTGTGGAAGTTGTTTGGTGGAGCTTATCAGAAAATCTATGGCTGGGGGTGTAGATTAGTGGTAGAGTGCTTGCTAGTATGGATGAAGCCCTGGGTCCATTCCTCAGTACCAGAAAAATCCCGAAGTGGCACTGTGGCTCAAGTGATAGAGCACTAGGCTTGAGCAAAAGAAGTTCAAGGGTATTGCCTGGGCCCTGATTCTAAGTTCCAAGACTGAAAAAAAAAAATCTAAAACAGGCTGACTGCTATGGCATATGTCTTCCAGCCTTTTTCTTTTCTTTTTTTTTTGTTGGTCATGGGGCTTGAAGTCTGGGCCTGGGTGCTGTCCCTCAACTCTTCCATCCAAAACAAGCAACCTCCTACTTGAGCCACAGAGCCACTTATGTTTTTCTGGTGGTTAATTGAAGATAAGAGTCTCACTGGCTTTTCTGCCTAGGCTGGCTTTGAACTGTGATCCTTGGATCTCAGCCTCCTGAGTATCTAGGATTACAGGCGTGAGCCAACAGCGCCCAGCTAGCCTTTTTCTTTTCTTTTTTGCCTAGATTGTAAGGGGATGGTTAAAGTTCCAGCAGCCATCTTATAACAATAGTTACCTTGAACCATATCAGATGGTAAGGATGGAGGAAGCAGAGCCTAGGTCTCAGATGACATCATAGAGCTGCAACATAATCTCTGGATTACCTATCTCTGGATTCCTTACTATAGGGGGGAAAAAGTACAATTTAGTTTACTATACTAATCTAGCATGTGTGTGTGTGTGTGTGTGTGTGTGTGTGTGTGTGTGTGAGTGATAGCTGATTGAAATTTATCATTGATATGAGACTTTATGAATTATTTTCTTTTTTTCCCTCCCTCCCTATTTTCCCTCCCTCTCTCCCTCCCCTTCCTTCCTTCCTTCTTTCCTTCCTTTCTCTCTATCTCTTTCTTTCTTTCCTTGTTTTTCTCTTTCTCTCACTTTCTTTTTCCTTCATCTTTCTTTCTTTCTTTCCTTCTTTCTTTCTCTCTTTCACTCTCTTTCTTTCTTTTATTTGTTCTTTCTTTCTTTTTTTCTGGTTTTGAGTCCTGAGCTCAGGCCTTGGGCACTATCCCTGAGCATCTTTGTGGTCATGCTAGCATTTTACCACTTGAACCATAATGCCACTTCTGGCTTTTTCTGAGTAGTTTATTGGAGATAAGAATCTCACAGACTTTCCTGTCCAGGATGGCTTCTAACAGTGATCTTTAGCCTCCTGAGTAGTTAGGATTGCAGGAGTGAGCCGCTGCACCTGGCTCTTTCTTTTTTCTTTTTCTTTCTTTTTTTTCTTCTGTTCCTGGAGCTTGAACTCTTAGGTCTGGATGCTGTCCCTAAGCTTTTGTGCTCATGGCTGGTGCTCTATCACTGGAACTACAACTCCACTTCTGGCTTTTTCTTTGTTTGTTTGTTTTTAGTGGAGATAAGAATTTCACAGACTTTCCTACCAGGGCTGGCTTTGAACTGTGATCTTCAAATCTCAGCTTCCTGAGAAGCTAGGATTACAGGTGTGAGTCACTGGTGCCCAGGTTTCTTTATTCTGTTTTTATGGATGCAAATAAACTAGTTCAACTATATTTATCCTCATTTACCCTCTTCATTTGCTTTTCTTGCTATCACTGGAACCCCTTGCCTTCATCAGAGCCTGTTTTATTTCCTGTCATTCTGTGGGGGGAGGGGGAGTTTATGGGTGTGGGTGTGGGTGTGTTAATTGTACCAAAAGGTTTTATCTTGGCTAACGGCCAGTTTTCTATTTCTGCTACAGAATAAGATGTTCTGTGTATTACTAAACCTAAGGAGAAGGGAGAAGTCCTTGCATTTTATCACTAAGTTGAGTCAGCACAATGTTACACGCATATTGTATAGAGTATAATGATTCATGTTGGAAAATGACAAACTTAAAAACACTCACCTTGGGGCTGGGAAGGTGACTCAGTGGTAGAATGCTTGCCTTGCATGCATGAGGCCCTGGGTTTGGTTCCTCAGCACCACATAAGCAGAAAAAGCCAGAAGTGGCGCTGTGGCTCAAGTGATAGAGTGCTAGCCTTGAGCTGAAGAGCTGAGGGACAGCGGCCAGGCCCAGAGTTCAGGCCCCACGACCGGCAAAACAAAACAAAACAAACACTCCCCTTTCTTCCTGACAGCATAAATCTGTCCTAAAAGCCAGGTGCTGGTAGCTCACACCTGTAATCCTAGCTACATAGGAGGCTGAAATCTGAGGATCGCTGTTCAAAGCTAGCCCAGGCAGGAAAGTCCATGAAACTCATCTTCAATTAACCACCAGAAAACCAGAAGTGGCACTATGGCTCAAAGTGATAGAGACTAACCTTGAGCTGAAGATCTGAGGGACAGCGCCCAGGCCCAGAGTTCAATTCCTATGACAGACAGAAAAATAAAAAACAAAAAAACAAAACCACCCTTGTTGCAGACCTCGCTGAGTCTGAATCATCTCCCACCCCCTTCCCTCTCCCAAGCATGCCCTGTGGTTGTAAAAGAGATAACCTGTGAACTGAGGATCCTACCATTTGTTGACATGTCTACAAAAAAACAGATGCTTCCCTGTAACTCAAGATTCAATCTCTGCACAAAGAGCCCCTTCCCCTGTTCCCATCCTGTCCCCCTTCCTGTGACAAACTGCCCTAGACCCCTGCCCTGCCTGATTTCACTCTCTCTGCCTAATAAAAGGAAACCTCACATGGGTGCCAATGGCTCATGCCTGTGATCCAAGCTACTCAGGATGCTGAGATCTCATTGGAAGCCAGCCCTAGATGAAAACTCCCTGTCAGATTCTTATTTCCAGTTAACCACACAGAAACTACAAGTGGAGAGGAGGAGGGGAGTCAAGCACCCAGTGGCTCATGCCTGTAATCCTAGCTACCCAGGAGGCTAAGATCTGAGGATTGTGATTCAAAGCCAGCTGGGGGAAGGAAAGTCTATGAGACTCATATCTCCAGTTAACCTGCAAAAAGTTGGAAGTAGAACTGTGGCTCAAGTGGTAGAGTGCTCACCTTGAGCTGAAGAACTCAGGGACATCACCCAGGCCCTGAGTTAAAGCCCCACAACCAACCAAAACACATACATATATGGAAACTTCAGTTGTAAGAGAGCAGGTCATTGTCTCTCCAGTCTGGCAAGATGACTCTGGCCTCCCTCTCAGGCTTTTACCCAAAATAAAACTCTGTTGGCCTGTTGACTTTGCTTTCTGCCTTTTCTTTATTCTGATACCCTCATTCATACAGACGTAAGGGAGCTGGGAAGGTGGCTCAGTGATAGAGTAAGACTTGCCTAGCATACATGCAGCCCTGGGTTTGATTCCTCAGCACCACATAAACAGAAAAAGCCAGAAGTGGCACTGTGGCTCAAGTGGTAGAACGCTAGCCTTGAGCTGAAGAGCTGAGGGACAGCACCTAGGCCCAAAGTTCAGGCCCCACAACTAAAACAAACAAACAAACAAAAAAAGCATGTAAGTCAGCACAGTGGAACAAACATATTGTATAGAGTGTATCTAGTCACATGCACAGCACACTGTACAGAACAATTTTTTTTCTTCAGAGATTAAGACCAACATGTCCTGAAACCAGTCAGTGTACCTAACAGATGCACTAACCTAGATTTTTTTTTTTTGGGGGGGGTCCGGTCATGGGGCCTGAACTCTGGGCCTGCCCCTCAGCTCTTCAGCTCAAGGCTAGCCTGCTACCACTTGAGCCATAGCACCACTCTGACTTTTATTTTTCTGCTTATGTGGTGCTGAGGAATCGAACCCAGGGCCTCATGCATGCAAGGCAAGCGCTCTACCACTGACCCACCTTCCCAGCCCCAGTAACCTAGATTTTTAATGTGTTTCCTTCCAGCTGTTTCTTGGTACCTGGCATGATTTCCTTAAGCTCCTTTTCTCCAATGTTGAATTCCTGTTTTGACATAGTTTATTCCACCTTCTGGTTCATTGCTTCTGATACTGGATTGGCATTGAACATCAATGCCAATAGAACATTATAGCGCTGTGGTTATCTTTCACCCTTGTTCTCTACTCTATTCCATTTACCAGATGGAATCTTGACTCATGTCTCACTAGTTTTTTTGTTTTTTGTTTTTTTTGGTCAGTCATGGGACTTGAACTCTGGGCCTGGGCGCTATCCCTCAGTTCTTCAGCTCAAATTGAGTGCACTTGAGCCACAGTGCCATTTCGTTTTCTGGTGGTTCATTGGAGATAAGAGTCTCATGGGAACTTTTCTGCCTGCACTGGCTTTGAACCATGATCCTCAGATCTCAGCCTCCTGAGTAGCTAGGATTACATGCATGAGCCATCAGTGCCCAACTCACTAGTTTTTTATTCAGACTAACTTCTAACTCAGTCCCAAATCAAATAAAGGAGGAAATAAGGAAGAAATAAAAACAAAAAAATCACCATGGTTATGATAATAACCATCTGACTGGTTCAAGTATGAAAGTTCGCTTTTTTTTTTTTTTTTTGAGACAAGGTCACTATGTATCCCCAAAAGGCCTGGATTGAACAATTGAACACACTTATCTTCAACTAACCACCAAAAGTGAGAAGTGGAGCTGTGACTTAAGTAGTATAGTATTTGTTTTGAACAAAAAAGCTCTAAGACAGCCAGGCACTGATGGCATATACCTATAATCCTAGTTATTCAGGAGGCTAAGATCTGAGGATTGCAGTTTGAAGCCAGTCCAGGAAGGAAAGTCAGTAAGAATCTTATCTCTAATTAATCACCTGAAAACAGAAGTGGAGCTATGGCTCAAAGTGGTAGAGCACCAGCCTTGACCATAAAAAGCTCAGGAACAGCATCCAAGACCTTAGTTGAGGCCCCATGACCAATAACAACAACAAAGAAAAGCTCAAAAAGAGCACCCAGGACTTAAGTTCAAGCCCCAGGATCAGCAGTGTGTGTGTGTGTGTGTGTGTGTGTGTGTGTGTGTGTGTGCATATATGAATATATGTATATATTATATAATTATTATTTTATTTGTTCTGGGACAAAACAATAAAATTGTAAGCTGGAAGCTGGTGGCTCACACTGGTAATCCTAGCCACTTGGGAGGCTGAGATCTGAGGATTGAGGTTCAAAGCCAGCCAGAGCAGGAGAGTCCATGAGACTCTTTTCTCCAATACACTACTCAGAAAAAGCTGGAAGTGGTGGTATGGCTCAAAATGGTAGAGTATTAGCCTTGAGCAAAGAGCTCGGGGACAATGCCCAGTTCCTGAATTCAAGTCCCACAACCAACAAAAAAGAATATAATTGTAAATATACTGCTTTTTTTTTTTTGTCAGTCATAGGACTTGAACTCTGGGCTTGGGCGCTGTCCCTCAGCTCTTCAGTTCAAGGCAAGCACTCTACCACTACAACGCCACTTCCGGTTTTCTGGTAGTTTCTTGGAGACAAGAGTCTCATGGTCTTTCCTGCCCGGGCTGGCTTTGAACCATGATCCTCAGATCTCAGCCTCCTGAGTAGCTAGGTTACAGGCGTGAGCCACCAGCGCCCGGCTTACTGCTCATTTTTTTTTAATTGTTTAGAGGTTTTGATTGTTTTGGAGAATTTGATAGAAATAGTATATTCTCTCTCTAGATGTGTATGTAACCATGTAACCCCCATTTCTTTTTTCTTTTCTATTCTTTTTTTTTTTTTTTTTTTTGGTCATGGGGCTTGAACTCAGGGGCTGGGTGTGCTGTCCCTGAGCTTTTGTGCTCAAAGCTAGTACTCTACCACTTTTGAGCCACACCTCCATGTGCATCTTTTTTGGTGGTTAATTGAAGATAAGAGCCTTTCTGACTTTCTTGTCAGAGCTGACTGTAAACTTTGATCCTCAGATCTCAGCCTCTTGAGTGGTTAGGATTACTGGTATGACCACTAGTGCCTAGCTGTAACCCCTATTTCTGTTATCTATTACTGTGCAACAAACTACTTGACTTAAAATATTTATTATTTCTCACGATTCCATATGTTGTCATCTGGCTTACCCATGTAGCCACATTCAGCTGGACACTCACCTGCAGGTAGGATGTCTAGGAAGGAAAATATCTGAGGCCTTTATTAAAGCTAGCTGTTGAATAAGGTGCAGTGGCTCTTTTCTACATGACCTCTTTTTCTCTCTGCATGGTCTTTTATCCATTGGTAATCTAGCTAGAGCTTCTTTACGTGATGACTTGCTTTTAAAGAATGGAAACAAAGCTGCCAGGCTTCTTAAGGGCTTGACCTGGATCTGGCACAGATTTACTTCTGCCACAATCTATTAGTCAAAACAATCACAAGGCCAGTTTGGATTTAAGGAGAGAGAAATAGATTCCATCTCTATGGAAGGAGTAGAAAGTACCTACAGGACTGAGAGAAATGGTTAGCAGTTATCTTCGAGGACAGTCTACCATGAACATATATATATATATATACATATATATATATATGTATATGTATGTATATATAAAATTTAGCCAGGCACTGGTGGTTCATGCCTGTAATCCTAGCAACTCAGGAATGAGGCTGAAATCTGAGGATTGCTGTTTAAAGCCAGCCAGGGCAGCAAATCTTGTGAGACTCTTATCTCCAATAAACCACCAGAAAACTGGAAGTGGCGCTGTGGCTCAAGTGGTAGAGTGCTCGCCTTGAGCTGAAGAGCTGAGGGACA
>NW_012267258.1:2912501-2913027 GCF_000151885.1 Dipodomys ordii | reverse complement strand
CTTTTTTCTTTTTGCTTATGTGGTGCTGAGAAATCGAACCCAGGGCCTCGAGCATGCAAGGCAAGCGCTCTACCACTGAGCTACCTTCCCAGCCCTCCTAGCTACTCTTATCTCCAGTTAACCACCAGAAAACTGAAGTGATGCTGTGGCTCAAAGTGACAGAACACTAGCCTGTCACAGAAAAAACTCAGGGCAGCACCCAGGCCTGAATTCAATCCCCAGAGCCTTGGTCTTGCTAGGTGAATGCTCTACTACTAAACTCAGCCCCAAACTATGCAATTTGCATACAACTTCAGTGAAATTACCAACCCTTGAGAATCCTTTTTGGAGTATTTTACATATCCCTGTTCCCAGGCTTAAAGACATCTGTTTTAAAATATAAACTAGGTTTGGTTTTTATTTTGTTTTGTTTTTGTTTTTGGGTCTGGTCCTGGGGCCTGAACTCTGGGCCTGGGCACTGTCCCTCAGCTCTTCAGCTCAAGGCTAGCACTCTACCACTTGAGCCACAGCGCTACTTCCAGCTTTT
>NW_012267258.1:2850841-2912451 GCF_000151885.1 Dipodomys ordii | reverse complement strand
GGCCTGAACTCTGGGCCTGGGCACTGTCCCTCAGCTCTTCAGCTCAAGGCTAGCACTCTACCACTTGAGCCACAGCGCTACTTCCAGCTTTTTTCATTTTATTTATGTGGTGCTGAGGAATCGAACCCAGGGCCTCAGGCATGTAAGGCAAGCGCTCTACCACTGAGCCACCTTCCCAGCCCCTATAAACTAGGTTTTATCTCAGGAATGTAAAATTAATTTGATATTCAAAAGACAATGAGCCCAACAACTAGTAGTGGCTTATTATACCCATAATCTTAGGTACTCAAAAGGCTAAGAGATCTGAGAATTGTCATTTGAAGCTAGCTCTGGCACAGAAGTCCATGAGACACTTATCTCCAATTAACCATTTAACAAGAACCAAAAAAAACGGGCTGGGAAGGTGGCTCAGTGGTAGAGTGCTTGCCTTGCATGCATGAGGCCCTGGGTTCGATTCCTCAGCACCACATAAGCAGAAAAAAGCCGGAAGTGGCGCTGTGGCTCAAGTGGTAGAGTGCTAGCCTTGAGCTGAAGAGTTGAGGGACAGCGCCCAGGCCCAGAGTTCAGACCCCACGACCGGACCCCCCCAAAAAAATCCCTCTTAAAAAAAAAAAAAAGGGCTGGGAAGATTGCTCAGTGGTAGAGAGCTTGCCTTGCATGCCTGAGGCCCTGAGTTCGATTCCTCAGCACCACATAAGCAAAATGAAAAAAGCCGGAAGTGGCGCTGTGGCTCAAGTGGTAGAATGCTAACCTTGAGCTGAAGAGTTGAGGGACAGCGCCCAGGCCCAGAGTTCAGACCCCACGACCGGACCCCCCCAAAAAATTCCTCTTAAAAAAAAAAAAAAGGGCTGGGAAGATTGCTCAGTGGTAGAGAGCTTGCCTTGCATGCCTGAGGCCCTGGGTTCGATTCCTCAGCACCACATAAGAAAAAAGCCGGAAGTGGCGCTGTGGCTCAAGTGGTAGAGTGCTAGCCTTGAGCTGAAGAGCTGAGGGACAGTGCCCAGGCCAGAATTCAGGCCCCACAACCAGACCAAAAAAAAAAAAAAAGCCAGGCGCTGGTGGCTCATGCCTATAATCCTAGATACTCAGGAGGCTAAGATCTGAGGACTGCGGTTCAAAGCTAGCCTGGACAGGAAATTCTGTGAGACTCTTATCTCCAACAAACCACTCAGAAAACCAGAAGTGGCACTGTGGTTCAAGTGGTAGAGCGTTCGCCTTGAGTTGAAGAGCTGAGGGACAGAATTCAGGCCCAGAGTTCAAGCCCATGACCAATCCAAAAAAAATTTTTTTAAAGTAAGAAGAGAGAGAGGAAGGCAGGAAGGAAGGAAGGAAGGAAGGAAGGAAGGAAGGAAGGAAGGAAGGAAAGGAGGGAGAAACGGAGGAAGGGAGGAAGGAAGAAAGGAAGGAAGGAAGCAAGGAAGGAAGGGAGGGAGGAAGGAAAGGAGGGAGGGAGAGAGGGAGGGAGGAAGAAAAGGAAGGAAGGAAGGAAGGAAGGAAACGAAAAAGTAATTAATTTTCTGGGTGCTACTCAGCAGACTGAGATCTAAGAATTGAAGCTTAGAAGCCAGCCAAGGAAGACAAACTGGAGAGACTATTATCTCTAACTATGAAAAAGTCAAAAGTGAAGTTGTAGCTCCAGTAATAGAGCACCAGCCTAGGGGAAAAAAATTAAGGGATATTGCCCAAGGTCATGTGATCAAGCCCCAGTACCAGCACAAAAAGAAAGGAAGAAACCCCTCATATTAACAAATATATACTAAGTCAAAAATAAAATAAGTATATGCTCCCATGACCAGCTTGATTTAAATCTCCATCCACATTTCACTATTTAAAATTAATCTGGGGGCTGGGAAGGTGACTCAGTGGTAGAGAGCTTGCCTTGCATGCATGAGGCCCTGGGTTCGATTCCTCAGCACCACATAAGCAGAGAAAAGCTGGAAGTGGCGCTGTGGCTCAAGTGGTAGAGCGCTAGCCTTGAGCTGAAGAGCTAAGGGACAGTGCCCAGGCCCAGAGTTCAGGCCACACAACTGACAATAATAATAATAATAATAATCTGGCTGGTTTGGTTTTGTTCTTGTTTTGGCAGTACTAGAGTTTCAACTGAGTGCCTCTAGCTCATTCAGCTGGCACTCCTATTTGAGTCATGCCTCCGGCTGGTCATATTAGGGAATCTCACATACTTTTATGCTTTTACTGGCCTGGAATCAAGATCCTCCTGATCTCAGCCTCCAGAGATGCTAGGATTACAGATATGATTCACTGACATCAATTTATCTACTTCCTTGCAAAGCTATATATAATAATTTTTAAAATTATATTTATTTGTGTGTGTTACTGGGATTTGAAATCAGGGTTTTTCTTAGTAGTTGCTTTATCAGTTGAATAATGTCTTTATCCTTTTTGCTTGTTTTGCTTTGTTGTTTTGTTATTTTATTGTTACTACAAAGGTGATGTACAGAGGAGCTACAGTTAGATAAGTTAGGAAAAGCGTATATTTCTTTCCTTCTTTCTTTCTTTTTCTTTCTTTCTTCTTTCTTTCTTTCTTTCTTTCTTTCTTTCTTCTTTTTCTTTTTGCCAGTCCTGGGGCTTGAACTCTGAGCCTGTGTGCTGTCCATGAGCTTCTTTTGGTCAAAACTAGCACTCTACCACTTTGAGCTACTGTGCCACTTCTAGCTTTTTTTGAGTAGTTTGTTGGAGATAAGAGTGTCATGGAAGCTGGGCACTGGTGACTCACATCTGAAGTCCTAGCTAAGGATCGCGGTTCAAAGCCAGTCCAGCAGGAAAGTCAGTGAGACTCGTTTTTTTGTTTTTTTTGTTTGTTTTTTGGTTTTGTTTGTTTGTTTTTCCAGTGTGGTGCTTGAACTCTGGGCTTGGGCACTGTCCCTCAGCTCTTCAGCTTAAGGCTAGCACTTTACCACTTGAGCCATAGCACCACTTCTAGTTTTCTGAGTGGTTTATTGGAAACAAGAGTCTCACAGACCTTCTTGCTCAGGCTGGCTTTGAACCGTGATCTTCAGATCTCAGCCTCCTGGAGTAGCTAGGATTTCAGGTGCTAGCCATAGGTGCTTGGCAGTGAGACTCTATCTCCAATTAACCACCAGAAAATCAGAAGTGGTGGCTGTGGCTCAAGTGGTAGAATGCTTGCCTAGAGCTGAAGAACTGAGGGACAGCACCCAGGCCCAGAGTTCAAGCTCCATGACCAACAACAACCAAAATTTCATGGGCTTTTCTGCCAGGGCTGGGCTTGAACTGCATTCCTCAGGTGACAGTCTCCTGAGTAGCTAGGATTACAGGCCTGAGACGCTGGAACCTGGCTCTTTTAAGTAGTATCTTGGGGGTGGGAATGTGGCTTGGTGGTAGAGTGTTTGCCTAGCATGCATGCCCTGGATTCTATTCCTCAGTAGCACATAAACAGAAAAAACTAGAAGTGGCACTGTGGCTCAAAGTGGTAGAATGCTAGCCTTGAGCAAAAGAAGCTCAGGGAGAGTGCCCAGTCCCTGAGTTGAAGCCCAAGATCTGCAAGTAAGTAAATAAATAAATAGTATCCTACTTTCTGTCAGGGCCAACCTAGATCCCATCCTTTTATTTATATTTCTTGCCATAGTTGAGATGACAAGTGTGAACCAACCTTTTCTGTTGAGAAGAGGTCTCATAATAAACTTTTTTGCCCGGTCTGGCATTCTCCCTAACTTAGCTTCTGTAGTAGCTGGGTGACAGGTGCATGCTACCTTATCTACCTATTAGTTTAGATAGATGGGGTATCACATGTATGCCCATGCTGGCCTGAACCTTGAACCTCCTGATCTCTACTTCCTTAGGAATACAGATGTGATCCACCAGCAACTAGCAGCTATAATATAATATAAGCTTCTAAGTTTCTTACAAAGTGATACATTAATGAATTATGCATTTGATTTATTTTTAATATGTAATAGTTTCAATGAACTATAATTATTATCACTAGAACCATGATTACAAAAGTTTTTTGTTTGTTTGTTTTGTTTTGTGCTGGGCTTGGAGCTTGAATTCAGGGCCTGGGTATTGTGCTTGAGCTTCTTTTTGTTTAAGGCTTAGTGCTCTACCACTTGAGCCATAGCTCTTTTTGGCACTTTATTGGAGATAAGAGTCTCATGGACTTTCCTGACTGGGTTGGCTTCTAATTGTGATCCTCAAATCTCAGCCTCCTGAGTAGCTAGAATTACAGGCGTGAGCCACCGGTGCCCAGCTTCATGCTTTTATATTTTCTGAGTTGGGAGGATCTAATGACTCCTAATCTTTGAGAATAATTTTGAGGGGTTGGAGGTATATCTCAGTTGGTAGAACATTAGCCAATGAGTAGAAAAAGGTACCAAGTTCAAGTGTGGTCATGGAACTAAAAAAAAAAACACAACAGAAAAAAGAAGAGAATTATGTATAAATATATAAATATAAGGCCCCTACAAAACACAAGTAACCTCTTGGAGTTGTGCGTGTGTTGTTTTTTGTTTTGTTCATAGCTGGTAATCTACCATTTCCAGTTCCTATTTTTTTTGCTGGTTAATTGGAGGTCAGAGTCTCTTGGATTTCTCTACTTAGATCTTAGCCTCCTGAGTACCTAGGAATTTAGGTACAAACCACTGGTGCCTAGGATTTCATTTTTTTTTTTTTTTTTGGTCAGTCATGTGGCTTGAATTCAGGGCCTGGGCACTGTCCCTGAGCTTCTTTTGCTCAAGGCTAGCACTCTACCACTTGAGCCTCAGCACCACTTCCAGCTATTTCTGTGTATGTGGTAGTAAGGAATCGAACCCAGGGCTTCATGCATGCTAGGCAAGCACTCTACACTAAGCTACATTCCAATCCCCCAGGAGTTCCTTTTAATAGCTAGTTTTATTCTTTTTGTCTTTACTCATTCATGAAAAGTCCCCCAACCTTTTTTTTTTTCAAATAATAGCAACTATTTAGAGGGCCCTATATTTTATAGGATAAGAGATATTAGATACCCCCTTTTATGCCTCCTAATATTATAATTTAACATGAAAAAGGAACTATGGGCCAGGTGCTGGTGGCTCACACTTGTAGTCCTAGCTATTCAGGAGGCTGAGATCTAAGAATCAGGGTTTGAAGCCAGTGCAGGCGGCATAGGCCATATGACTCTTATTTCTAATTGGCTACCAGAAAACTGGAAATAGAGCTGTGGTTCAAAATGGTAGAGGACTAGTCTTGAGCAAAGTACGTGGACAGTACCTAAGCTCTGAGTTCAAATCCTACCATTGACAAAAGAAAAAAAAAAGGAGAGCTACTCTGTTTTTGTTTTGTTTTGATTTTTTCTTTTTTTGTCGGTTGTGGGGCCTGAACTCTGGGGCTGCCCCTCAGGTCTTCAGCTCAAGGCTAGCACTCTACCACTTGAGCCACAGTGCCACTTCTGGCTTTTTCTGCTTATGCAGTGCTGAGGAATCAAACCTAGGGCCTCATTCATTCAAGGCAAGAACTCTACCACTGAGCCACCTTCCTAACCCCTACTCTGGGTTTTTGTCATTGTTATTTTGGTGGATTTTTTTTTTCCAGTTTATTTCTTGCTTTTAACCTCTGAATCTAGTCGCTTTGATAATTATTAATATTTCATTTCCCTCCAAAATGAACTTGATCCCTTTTTTTGTGACAGTCCTGGAACTTGAACTCAAGGCTTGGGAGGTTTTCCTGAGGTTTTTCTGCTCAGGGCTAGCTTCTTCCGATTTTTTGTGGGGAGCTTCGGTCATGGGGCTTGAACTCTGGGCCTGGGTGCTGTCCCTCAGTTCTTCAGCTCAAGGCGAGTACCCTACCACTTGAGCCACAGCACCACTTCCAGTTTTCTAGTGGTTTTTTGGAAATACGAGTCTCACGGACTTTCCTCCCCGGGCTGGCTTTGAACCACGATCCTCAGATCTCAGCTTCCTGAGTAGCTAGGATTACAGGCATGAGTCACCAGTACCCGGCCTTATGCTGTATTATTAATCTTTTGTTGTTGTTGTTGGTTGTGGGGCTTGAATTCTGAGCCTGGGTGCTCTTCAGCTCAAGGAGAACACTCTACCACTTGAGTCACAGCACCACTCCAGGTTTTCTGAGTGGTTTATTGGAGATAAGAATCTCACAGAATTTCCTACCTGGTCTGGCTTTGAACTATGAACCTCATATCTCAGCCTCATGAGTAACTAGGATTACAGGCATGAGCCCCTTGTGTCCTGCTATATTGTTAATTATTTTAACTTTTATTTTTGTTTTTATTTTGTTATTATTATAAAGGTGATATTCAGGGAATGTAGCTTAGTGGTAGAGTACTTGCCTAGCATGCATGAAGCCCTGAGTTCAATTCCTCAGTATCACATAAACAGAAAAGCCATAAGTGGTGCTGTGGTTCAAGTGATAGAGTGTCAACTTTGAGCAGAAGAAGCCCAGGGACAGTGCCCAAACCCTGAGTTCAAAGCCCCAGGACTGGCACAAAAAATTAATTTTAAAAAGTTTTTTTTAAGGTGATATTGCTGCACACTGCTGGCTCACGCCTGTAATCCTAGCTACTCAGAAGGCTGAGATCTGAGGATCATGGCTCAAAGTCAGCCCAGGCAGGAAAGCCTGTGAAACTTATCTCCCATAAACTACCAGAAAACCAGAAATGGCGCTGTAGCTCAAGTGGTAGAGCACTAGCCTTGAGATGAAGAACTGAGTGACAGCGCCCAGACCCAGAATTCAAGCCCCACGGCCGACCAAAAAAAAAAAAAGAGCTGGGCGCCGGTGGCTCACGCTACTGAGGAGGCTGAGATCTGAGGATCGCGGTTCAAAGCCAGCCCGGGCAGGAAAGTTCCTGAGACTCTTATCTCCAATAAACCGCTAGAAAACCGGAAGTGGCACTGTGGCTCAAGCGGTAGAGCGCTCTCCTTGATCTGAAGAGCTCAAGGACAGCGCCCAAGCCCAGAGTTCAAGCCCCACGACTGACAAAAAAAAAAAAAGAAGTGATACTCAGAGGGACTGTAGTTACATAAGTCAAGTAAAAAGTACATTTTTTTATGGTTCTTGAACTTAGGGCCTGGGCACTCTCCCTGAGTTCTGGCTCAAGGCTAATGCTTTACCAATTTGAACCACAGCCCAGTTTTCTGGTGGTTAATTGGATATAAGAGTCTCATGAACTTTGCTGCGGGCTGACTTTGAACCACAAGCCTCAGATCTCAGCTTTCTGAGTAGCTAGGACTCCTGGTGCCTGGTACCTGCCCTAAGAGTACATTTGGGGGGAGGGGCAATACCACCACTTTCCTCTCTCTCTCTCCTAGTTTTTCCTTCCCATCCCCAATCACAAGTTGTGTAGTTCATTTTTAACATAGTATCTCTGCTTTATTTGTTCACTCTTTCTGCCTCCATTTCTGTGCCCCTCCCATTACCTACCCAAAGACAGATAAAGGAACAAACAACACAAAAAAGAAATGTATTATTATTGTTGTCGTTTTTGTTTTTGTTGTTATTTTGTGCTGTTTCTAGGACTTGAACTTATGCCTTGAACTTGCTCAGCCTGCTTGTTTAGCTGGGTCTACTAGTTGAGCTATGCTTTCAAACCAGCATTTTACTGGTTAATTGGAGATAGAGCCTTGCAAACTTTTCTCTTGGGCTGGCTTTGAACCTCCATCCTGAGATCTCAGCCACCTGAGAAACTAGGATTATCAGTGTGAGTAACCAGCACCAAACTTCTAATACCTTATTTCTATTAACTTATATTAAACACAAATTTCACTAATTTTCATATGGCTATGCCCAAATATTGGTAACATAAAGGAAAAAAGTTAAATAAACAACCAAATGATTATTTTTCACCCACTGGGTATTATTCCAGAACCAGGCAATGTGATTGATAGTAGACACAGAGTTTGCTCTTTTGGTTAGTTGGACTGGCAGCAGGGCTCTATTTTGGGGAAAATGCTTGGTCCAAAAATATTTCTAAATATTGATGCCTGTTGTTGCATTACCATTTTCTCCCTTGTAGGTATTAGTTCATATTTTTAAAATATATATCTTTAGAGAGTTAATATTAAGATATGTAATTAACAGATTAGGGTGAATAAATTTGTCAGGCTTTCCCCAACATGATGTTCAGCTAAAAATAGGTTTGGGAAGAAAATAAAAATCTAGGTCTAGGGCTGGGAAGGTGGCTCTGTGGTAGAGCGCTTGCCTTGCATGCATGAGGCATTGGGTTCGATTCCTCAGCACCACATAAGCAAAAGGAAAAAAGTTGGAAGTGGCCCTGTGGCTCAAGTGGTAGAGCGCTAGCCTTGAGCTGAAGAGCTGAGGGACAGTGCCCAGGCCCACAGTTCAAGCCCCACAACCAACAAAAAAGAAAAAGAAAAAAAAAGAAACTAGTGGCACTAGACACAGGTCAAGGACTTTAGGGAGAATGAGGAGGTTATAAAACTCCTTCATAGATTTGAAAATTTCACCATTTTATGTTTAGTGCCATGATATTTGATAGCTAACCATAAGACCTTGAAAATGTATTAGCAACTTGCAGCTCTAAAAAGCACCGGCAGCCAGGTGCCCATGACTCATACCTATAATCCTAGCTACTCAAGAGGCTGAGATCTGAGGATTGCAGTTAGAAGTTAGCCTGGGCAGGGGCTGGGAAGGTGGCTCAGTGGTAGAGCATGCATGAGGCCCTGGGTTCGATTTCCTCAGCACCACATAAGCAAAAAGAAAAAAAGCTGGAAGTGGCGCTGTGGCTCAAGTGGTAGAGCACTAGCCTTGAGCTGAAGAGCTGAGGGACAGCACCCAGGCCCAGAGTTCAGGCCCCACGACTGGACCCAAAAAAAAAAAAAAAAAAGAAGTTAGCCTGGGCAGAAAAGTCCCTAAGAGACTCTTATCTCCAATTAACTACTTAAAAAACCCAAAGTAGAGCTGTGGCTCAAAGTGCTAGAGCACTACCTTAAGCAAAAGAGTTCAGGGAGTGTGCCCAGGCCCTGAGTTCAAGTCCCATTAGTGACCAGAAAAAGAAAAAAATCACCGGCAGAGTGAGACATGGTTCATGCCTGTGATCTTAGTACTGTAGAGGCAAACGCAAGAGAATTTTGAATTCAAGCTCAGGCTAGACTCCGTAGTAAGACTTGACTCAAAAAAAAAAAAGTTTCAGCAGTTTAACTTTATTATGGGAAGCAAAAACTTAATAATGATGGGCTGTGTACTGGTGGCTCGGCCTTAGCAACTCAGGAGGCTGAGATCTGAGGATTTCACTTTGAAGCCAGCCTGGGCAGGAAAGTTCTTGAGATTCTTATTGTTAATCATCAAAAAGCTCAAAATGGAGCTGTGGCTTAAGTGGTAAATCACTAGGCTAGAGCAAAAGAAAAAAAAAATTCAGTGATAGTGCTAGGCCGAGTTCAAGCCCCAGGACTAGCACCAAAAACAAACAAAAAATCCCTTTGAGTTGATATCTACCATGTTCACTAACTGTATATATTTTCAAGTTTATTTTTATTTACTTATCTGTTTTGTGCTGGTACCAGAGTTTGAACTCATAGCCTCATGCTCTCAGCCTTGTTTTTCCAGGACTCTAGTACTATAGCCCAGCATTTCTGCCTTGTCTGGCTTTGAACTATGACTCTCCATGTCTCAGCTCCCTAAGTAGCTAAGAGTAGATGTGTGAAACACTGGTGCCCAGCTTGATTATATTGTTTATTTATTTATTTGCCAGTCTTAGGGCTTGAACTCAGGGGCATAGGCACTGTCCCTGCTCAAGGCTAGTACTCTGAGCCATTTGAGCCACAGAGCTAATTCCAGCCTTTTCTGTTTATGTGGTACTGAGAAATGGAACCCAGGGCTTCATGCATGTTAGGCAAACACTCTACCACTCAGCCACATTCTCAGCCCAATAAAATAATTTTAAATGAAATAAAAACTCACTACAGGCTGGGAAGGTGGCTCAGTGGTTAAAGCGCTTGCCTTGCATGCCTGAGGCCCTGGGTTCGATTCCTCAGCACCACATAAGCAAAAAGAAAAAAGCCGGAAGTGGCGCTGTGGCTCAAGTGGTAGAGCGCTAGCCTTGAGCTGAAGAGCTGAGGGACAGCGCCCAGGCCCAGAGTTCAGGCCCATGCCCGGCCCAAAAAAAAAAAAAAGCTCACTACATTATTTATACTTAAGCCACAACCAAATTATTTTTTCTTTTCAAAGTACTAAATACTTCCTTTGTTTGAACTCAGGGATCTAAGCTTTCTAGACTGTCTTTGTGCCACTTCAGCTATACAACCAAACTGAATACATAAAAAAGTTTTGACACCGAAACAAATCACAACACAACTCTTTAAGACAGGGAATACTTTATTCGAAACCCATCAGAGAAATGGACAGCTTGAGTGTGTGACAGTGTTCATGTTTTAAAGCCTAAGTCAGTGATTGTGTATGACAGCATTCACTGGTACATACAAAAAACTGATTAGACCAAAACTTGCCAATGTTTTTTTTTTAAACAGAATAAGCTTCCCTGTAAAAGCAGCACCTTTGTGACATCTTTCCTTTAGTACTCCTCTCCTTCTTCCTCACCCTCTCCTTCAACAGAATCCACACCAACCTCCTCATAATCCTTCTCTAGGGCAGCCATGTCCTCACGGGCCTCAGAAAACTCTCCTTCCTCCATCCCCTCACCCACATACCAGTGGACAAAGGCACGCTTGGCATACATCAGGTCAAACTTGTGGTCCAGGCGAGCCCAGGCCTCAGCAATGGCTGTGGTGTTGCTCAGCATGCACACAGCACGCTGCACCTTGGCCAGGTCTCCACCAGGAACCACAGTGGGAGGCTGGTAATTGATGCCAACCTTGAAACCAGTGGGACACCAATCCACAAACTGGATGGTACGCTTGGTCTTGATGGTGGCGATGGCAGCATTGACATCTTTGGGAACCACATCACCACGGTACAACAGGCAGCAGGCCATGTATTTACCATGGCGAGGGTCACATTTCACCATCTGGTTGGCTGGCTCAAAGCAAGCATTGGTGATCTCTGCTACAGAAAGCTGTTCATGGTAGGCTTTCTCAGCAGAGATGACAGGGGCATATGTGGCCAGGGGGAAGTGGATGCGGGGATAGGGCACCAGGTTGGTCTGGAATTCTGTCAGGTCAACATTCAGGGCCCCATCAAACCTCAGGGAAGCTGTGATGGAAGATACAATTTGCCCTATCAACCTGTTCAGGTTAGTGTAGGTTGGGCGCTCAATATCGAGGTTTCTACGACAGATGTCATAGATGGCCTCATTGTCCACCATGAAGGCACAATCAGAGTGCTCCAGGGTGGTGTGGGTGGTGAGGATAGAGTTGTAGGGCTCAACTACAGCTGTGGACACCTGGGGGGCGGGGTAAATGGAGAACTCCAGCTTGGACTTCTTGCCATAGTCCACAGAGAGACGCTCCATCAGCAGGGAGGTGAAGCCAGAGCCAGTGCCCCCACCAAAGCTGTGGAAGACCAGGAAGCCCTGAAGACCTGTGCACTGGTCAGCCTGCAAAACACAAAGGGATATAGCTTTTTATGATCATAGTAAATATACTATCTTAAAAAAAAAAATCTGTCCAAGGACTTAGATCTTGAAGTCTCAAGTTCAGTCTCTAGTTTAAATGAAGAAAAGAAAAGGCATTTTAATCAAGTAATCATCTTGCTATCACATTTCAGTTCTCTTTGAAAAAGCAACTTTTCAAATGTCTTTCTTCTATCTGTTAATGAGCTTTCTTCTCAAGAATAAACATAAACATACCAGTTTTCTGATCCGGTCCAAGACGAGGTCAATGATCTCCTTGCCAATGGTGTAGTGCCCACGGGCATAGTTATTGGCAGCATCTTCCTTGCCTGTGATGAGCTGCTCAGGGTGGAAAAGTTGACGGTAGGTGCCAGTTCGAACTTCATCTGCCAAAGGAAGAAAGCAAACCACCTGTCACTAACAACCTGCACAAGCCTGGGCCATCATCAGTGGAGCCCCTGGACAGATCTCTCGCCTCAGAACCTTGGGAAATCCCCTGGGTTAGTTACTGAGGTCAGCTCACCAATGACTGTGGGTTCCAGGTCTACAAACACTGCCCTGGGCACGTGCTTGCCAGCGCCTGTCTCACTGAAGAAGGTGTTGAAGGAGTCATCTCCTCCCCCAATGGTCTTGTCACTTGGCATCTGGCCATCAGGCTGGATGCCGTGTTCCAGGCAGTAGAGCTCCCAGCAGGCATTGCCAATCTGGACACCAGCCTGGCCAACGTGGATGGAGATACACTCACGCTGTGGGAAAGAAAAAAAGGAAAAAATTGAATTAAGCTTCATGTACATTTTGAATTTTCATTAAATATATAAAAGTGATTTCTGGTAATATACAATACATTTGGGGTCATGTCCTGAATAGCACGGAAGTAATTAATGAAAAGCACCTGCTACAAATGCTGCAAATGGGTGTGGTCTAATAATGCAGCTTTGTACTGTTAAGCACATGGTGTCAGCCCATTGTTCCCTTGGCCATACTTGAATAGAAGGCTTGTAATATTTTTAAAATATTCAAAGCACAGATTTTGTAAAATATAATAATTATATTAAATCAGTAGCTGGAATTAATTCAATTGCTTCCTCTAAGTAAAAAAAGAAGGGTTTCTTCCAAATGGGACTTGGTATTTCAGCATGGACATCTGCATTGCAGCTGAGGCTAGAAGCCACACCCTTTTGCAGTCTATCTGCATAAATACTACAGTTAGAAGCTAGACAAGGTCTGCATTGCTGCACGGCTGTATTTGTGGTGCCTGGTGCTAGCCCGTGCTATCTGCTACATTATTTAACAGAGTAAGCTCTATTTTCAGTAATTGCCTATAAGATCTCATTGTGTTCCTTTGCCAGTGTTACTCTTCTACCCTAGTCTGTGACCATGAACTGAAATGAATTAATGAAGATGCACTAGAACAAAAGACAGCTGGATGCAGAGCTAATTCTCCTTTGTCTGCAGTAATTTCACTTATTTTAAAGTTTTCCAAGAATCTTCTTCACTGTAAAACACTGAAAAAACATTAGTATCTTTAAAACAATAGCTCTAAGAGAAACACCAATTTAAAAAAAATTCAGTGAAAGGATAGTGTTTATATAAAACAAAAATAGTATTTTCATCCTGAGTCTTTATTCACGACTTAATATTCCTGTTCTTTTATCGTTTAGGGAAAGTTCTCTTGGCTTTTGGCTACACTTTCATTGTCTGATCCATGGTGGGGGTGGGGGTGGGGGTGGGGTGGGGGTGGAGAAGGGCGTTTCCCTGGTTTCTGACAATCAGAGTACAATTGGGGTCTCACAAAATGGTCTTTTCTCTCTAGCTAACCTTGCAACAACGGGTGTGTGTGTGTGTGTGTGTGTGTGTGTGTCTTTCTGTCTGTCGGTCTGCCTGCCTGCTTGCCAGCCTGCCTCTCTCTCTCTCTCTCTCTCTCTCTCTCTCATGGCGTCTCCATTGTCAGATGAATTGTGCTTTGGATCCAAAAGGGAACAATAATTTCCTCTCAATTTCAACAGTAAGAAGATCAGTCTTTGGAGCCTACAGTTCGGCTAGGATAAAAGGCTTTTTTATTGAAAGTCCCTAAAGAGAGGAGGTTTAGAGAGGGAGGACCCCGCCCAAAACGCCAGAGAAGCAAGAAACAAACAACTCCGCCCCTGCGCCTCCTGGCACTGGCTGTCAGGGGTTCCAACAGAAACTAACCATTTTCCCCGTTAGTGCACGAGTTATCTTTCTAAAACGCTAACACACCCGATCGTAATTTTTTTTTAATACACAGACTCACGGCCTTTGTCCTGTTCCTTCTCTATCGCCACACACACACACACACACACACACACACACACACACACACACACACACACACACTCCTCCCTGTTCCTGGGGACCACGGGACGAAGAAAAGCCCTCCCCGAGCTACAAGAGTCCGGTGCGCGCACACTGACGTCTGGTGCGCACACACTGGCAGGCCGACATCGTCGCCTTCCCTGCCCTAGACAGAAGCTTCGGTCTGGTCAGACGGGTTGGGTCGCTTTGGGTCCCCAGAGTTCTCAGATAACCAAATCTCCCTCGCGCCACCTTTGTTCTTTCCCCCTGGTTTTTCTGTTTGGGGCGCATTGCCCCCTCCTTCTCCCCCGCATTGCGGCAAGGACTTAGATTCAGACAAAGCCTATGATTACCTTTCATCTGAAGAGCTTACAAAAGAAAAGAGTCTAAGATTTCTCCCAAGTAGATTTTCTGAAGACTTGACTCCACCCACCAGCTTCCCAAAGAGGCCGAGAAAAAAGGAATTCTCACCATGTTTGCTGCTTTGCGGCTACAGGACAGATGGCGGCGAGGAGAGGAGGGTTGTTGCTTCTTACAGCGCGACTCTTAGGAGGTCGATGTAAGAGAACCTGCGGCCCAGGGCGGATGCAGCTCCCTATATACAGCTCGGTCACCATGGGGATGGGCCAAGGCCTTTTCCTGTTGGTCCAGACCCCTCAATCTGCCCAGAGAAGCCACGACAGAAGAGTGGTGATTGGTGCAAGCGACATGGGCTGAGGTAATCTCTCCCCCCACCCCTTTTCCCCCTAGCATCCATAGACTGCATCCTTCAGACAAAGAGGCTGTGCTAAGGCCGTCAGCCCAGCATCCATTATGGGGTGGGGTTGGGGAGAAGAGAAAAGGGAAGAAAGAAGACTTGGGTGGGATGATTTTATGTTACTTAAGCCTCAGGCTGCAGTGAAAACGCCCATGTAAGGCTTTCCCTGCCCGTAATCACAGAATTTGTGTTGGGATTATTTATGGAAATGTGTCCCAGCTTCTCCTTCACAGTATACTAAACTCGGCTAGACTTGGTTAGAATTCAACATCCCTAATTGCTTTAAAAATAAAGGAGAGAAGATTCTTGGGAGAGATGTTCAAAATGGCTTGGGTAAATGCGAATTTTTTTTAATTTAAAAAAACGATTCAGATATACAAAATAATTTCTCGAGTTCCATTGATTTATTTTGGCTTACGCATACACACAATTATCTAACCAAAGGTAGGAAATGGCAAGAGAATTCTGGAAAAAGAACACAAATGCTGGCTCATGTAGCCCAGAGGTTGAGTACTTGCTTATCATGGCAGAAGTGTTAGGTTCAATCTCTAGCACCTTCAAGAACACACAGACACACTCAAAAGAGTTCTAACCTAGCAACAATTAAGAATTAATGAACTAACAGTAGCTAGTTTGCAAGAGATTCCTTTACCAGGAGTCTATGCAATATTTCTACGTGTTGTGTATTATCCCTAGAAATGAGTCATCTTTCCTGATACAATTGAAAAATATAGGAGGAAGGAATTGAGTTCAGAAACTGATTCCACGTGTGTATGCAGTTATATTCTTGCATTGTTCTCTTTTCTGGAAAAATAGCAAAAATCTAAGACATCGAACTAGAAAAGAGAAGAGTTATATAACGTAAAAAGTAAACCACCTGGTAGTGTTGCCTCCATCCACAAACAACGGTGCACTGTCAGCACAGCTGTATTGCACTGTTTTTCTGTATTTGTGTGTGAATTCAATATATAGCCCTCTTCTGCAGTAGGGCTTTAAGTGTGGGAATTCGAACTGCCTCACACCCTTGCTATTCAACTGGAGATGCTGGTGGTTGCTCAATTGCCTCTTGGGACAAAAAGGCTTTCCTTTCACCCCTAGGAAAAGGATTGCGGTCACATTCCATGTCTCTTTATAAAGGCTCTGTTATCAGCAGGGATGAGCAATGCAGAATCAAGTGCATGAACTGTGGACCATTTAACACTGCTGATGAAATTTCAGAGAAAAAGGTTTGTTTGGTTACCAAAGTTAAAAATTTGGAGTTTGACAGGTAATTCCCCGCACCCCTCCCTTTTTTTTTATTTTCAACGCAAAATATTCAGGGTCTGCAGCATAGAACAGTAGTCTACAGCAGAACCCATTCATTCTGGCTGGGTGGACTGACAGAGCAAGGCGTGGGAGGGACTTGAGAAGCAGCGGCTGCAAGTTGTGGTATCACAATGGCGGCCAGGAATTTTTCCAGTCTGCTTTCCACAGCTCTTCTTTACTTGATTAAATTTTCTGTAGAAGTCTTTGCTAGGGAAAAAAAAATGTAAAGACCTCATCATATAAATCATTTGATCTATTTCTTGCATAGTTGATAGGAAAAAAAATCTATCATCTCCATTATTTTAGCAGATAAAAATAAAACCACACAATTAAGGATGATTCAAATGCTTCTTTTTTAATCCATAAGTACATTTTACAAGAATAAGAATTAAATGGCATACCACCGGTGCATAAAGATTGATAAACAATTCATTCAAAATAATTCTTTTCACTGTTTTAGTAAGTTAAAAAAAATCATACACTTAAATCACGGTAAAGTGGTCTTCTCAGAATGAGAGGCACATTCTTGGTTTTTTAAGATTAATATATTTCTTTAGTTTTTGTAATATAAAAGATCAACAACTATTTCTAAGTAGTCTGTAGTTTCTGCATTGTTTCAGAGTATTAAAAGAGGAGGGTTCCTGCAACCGAGTCTTTGTAATTCTATCTTAGAGCCATTCTGTGCCTTATGTAAATGAAGGGTTTTTCCTCCCCCTTGAGCATAAGTAACAATAAGATCTAGGTCAGAAACTGAACACTGAAACCTTAAAGATATAAATGAAAGTGAAGGGAGTTAATCTGTTGTCTTTGTTCCTTATCTGACTTAACATTCAAACTATGGAAAGCAATATATGCATATATACATAATTTTTTTTACTGGTTCTTATTTTTTTTCTTTAACGTGCAACAATATACATGGATAAAGCTTCTGCTAATAGATTCATTCGCTACACAGTAATACTTTAGTTGACATTTGCATAAATTTTTACTTTTTGTTAAATTTTAGTTAACATTTTTTTTTTTTGGTCAGTCGTGGGGCTTGAACTCTGGGCCTGGGCACTGTCCCTCAGCTCTTCAGCTCAAGGTGAGCGCTCTACCACTTGAGCTACAGCGCCACTTCCAGTTTTCTGGTGGTTTATTGGAGATAGGAGTCTCATGGTCTCTCTTGCCCGGGCTGGCTTTGAACCACGATCCTCAGATCTCAGCCTCCTGAGTAGCTAGGATTACAGGCATGAGCCACCAGTTAACATTTTTATCTCTCAGTATTTGTGGATTTTTTTTTCCTTGCTGGTCCTGGGTTTGAACTTGGGATGTGGGCACTGTCCCTGAGCTTCTTTTTACTCAAGCCTAGCTCTACCACTTGAGTCACAGTGCCACTTCTGGCTTTTTCTGTTTATGTGGTACTGAGGAATCAAACCTAGGGCTTCATGCATGGTAGGCAAGCATTCTGCCACTAAACCATATTCCCAGCCTGATTTGTGGAATTTTGATTACCTGCATTTTTTTTTTCTTTTAGGTGCTGGTCCTCAGTGCCTGAGCACAGTCCTTGAGCTTCTTTTGGCCAAGATTAGTGCTCTAACACTTGAGCCACAGTTCCGCATCTGGCTTTATTGCAGATAAGAGTCTCAGGGACTCTCCTGCGTGGACTGGCCTTCAAACTGGGATCCTCAGATCTCAGCCTCCTGAGTAGCTAAGATTACAGGCCACCAACACTGGCTGGCTATTATTTGCATAGCTATACTTCTCTCCCACTAAAATGTGAGTCCTAGATCCTGCCAGAGTATCAAGCATTCTGTAGATATTATATTCATGTTAGTTAAATTAAATGAATAGCTCTCTGTGAATATTTTTGTTAACTATTGCCATGTTTGGCATTTTGAAGGGTTTTGTGGGTTTTTTTATGGAGGGGTCCGGTTGTGGGGCCTCAACTCTGGGCCTGGGCACTGTCCCTCAGCTCTTCAGCTCAAGGCTAGCGCTCTACCACTTGAGCTACAGTGCTACTTCCAGCTTTTTTCTTTTTGCTTATGTGGTGCTGAGGAATCAAACCCAGGGCCTCATGCATGCAAGGCAAGCACTCTACCACTGAGCCACCTTCCTGTTTTTGTTTTTTAATTTTATTTTATTTGTGAAGATACTGTACAGAGGGGTTACAATTGCATGGGCAGGATAATGCGTACATTTCTTACCAAGCATTGCAGCCTCCTCCTTTTGTTTACCCTTCACATCCCTTCCCAGCCTCCCCCCTCCCCTTGAAGGTTTTTTTTTTTAAAGTATCTTACCATTAATAATTTAATAAACATTTTCTGTGTATCTGTTATCTTAGGTAATGGGAAATCCAGAGTTAGTAGTATGGTCTCTGAAGACAAATCTTCTAAATTAATTGAAGAATTAAGACATACACATTTATATAGGTTTGAGAATGACATGTGAGTATTTTATTCCTCGTCATGGGGCTTGCTCCAGGTTAGCACTCTAGTATTTTGAGCCACAGTGCCACTTCTGGTTTTCTGGTGGTTAATTGGAGATAAGAGTTTCATGAACTTTCCTGCCCAGATCTCAGCCTCCTGAGAAGCTAGGATTACAGGTGTGAGCCACCAGTGTCTGCTGATAATCGTTTTTTAGATATAAAGACCTGTTGAATCCATTGTATGACTGATGTATCTTAACTTAGGTAGGAAACCAGAGAATTGTCCAACTTTTTTTTTTTTTTTTTTTTTTACTTCTTCACCTCTAATTCATCCCTAAACCCATTCCTATTTGGATTCTTCTACCACTCCTTAAAACCACAACAACAAAAATCCCTGGACACTTTTTGGTTCTTGTTGACCTGTGATACATTTTGTCACAGTTGACCTCTCTCTCTCTCTCTCTCGCTCTCTCTCTCTTTCTCTTGGAAACACTTGCTTCCTGTGGTCTCAAAATTCTATTTGTTCTAGGTTTCCCTCCTACATTTTTGTATCTAGATGGCTTTTGCAGGATCTTCTTTCTTTCTCTAATCTTCAAATGCTGGAGTTCCTTAAGGTTCAGGTTTTTTCCTCATTTTGAGCTAAATTCATTCTTAGTGAATAGCATCCATTTCAATGACTCCAAACACTTTCTTTTCTTTTTCTCTTTTCTATTTTTTTGTTTGGGGAGGTGGAGATGCTGGAGTTTGAACTTGTCAATAGGGAGGCACGCTACCATTTAAGCCATATTTCCAATCCTTTTTGTACTGTTTTTGTTTGTTTATGCCAGTCCTAGTGCTCGAACTCAGGGCCTGGGTGCTCTCCTTGAGTCTTTGTGCTCAAGGCTAGTGTTCTCTACCATCTGAGTCATAGCTCCACTTTCAGCTTTTTTTTGGGTGGTTAACTGGACGTAAGAGTCTCATGCACTTTCCTACCCAGGCTGGCTTTGAACTGCAATCCATGGATCTCAGCCTCCTGATTACTAGGATTATACAGGTGTGAGCCACTGGCACCTAGCTAGTGTTTCTTTAGGGGTCTATTTAAAAGGTTCTTAATAAAATTGTAAAAAATATAGGAAATGGAGGTTGTGAATATTGAAGACAAATATACTTTACTTTACATACTGTTCTTTGCTAGTTTAAATAAACAGTTACAGAAATTCAGCTGGGTACTAGTGGCTGAGCCCTGTCATCCTAGCTATTCAGGAGGCTGAGATCTGAGAATCAATCTCAGCCTGGTTCAAAGCCAGTCCAAGCCAGGAAAACTTGTGAGACACAAAAGCTGAACTGGAGCTGTGGCTCAAATGGTAGAACACTAGCCTTATGCAAAACCACTCAGGACAGTGCCCAGGCCCTGAGTTCAAGCCCCAGGATTGGAACAGACATTTTAAAAAATTCAAATAAGCTGAGTGTCAGTGGCTCATACCTGTAATCCTAGCAACTCAGAAGTCTGAGATCTGAGTATCATGGTTCAAAGCCAGCCCAGACAAGGAAAGTCCATGAGACTCTTATCTCCAATTGACCACCAGAAAACTGGAACTGGCACTGCGGCTCAAGTGGTAGAGCACTAGCCTTGAGCTGAAGAGCTGAGGGACAGTGCCCAGACCCAGAGTTCAAGCCTCATGACCGGAAAAAAAAAAAAGTCCAAATAAAGTCAAGTCTTTATAGAATTTTCCGTGGAAGACTTCCTTAGGAATTGTGACTCTTAAGCTGAATGGGTTAGGGGGTGGGGTGGAGTGAATACTTACTTATTAAGCCAGTTCTGGGGCATGAACTCAGGGTCTGAGTGCTGATCCTTAGCTTTTTTCCTCAAGATTAGTGCCCTTCCACTTGAGGCACAGCTTTACTTTCAGGTTTTTAGTGGTTAATTGGATATAAATCTCATAGACTTTTCTGCTCAAAACTTCAATCCTCAGATCTCAGCCTCCTGCATAGCTAGGATTAGAGGTATGAGCCACCAGGCCTGGTAAAATGAACACTGAATACTTTAAATGGAAGAAATAATGTTTGCAAATTCATAGTATAATAATGGTCAAGTGACTGTGTAAGGGAATGCAAAGAAATTGACTTGATTTGGGAATGTAAGGGAATTGTAGGTAATGTGTCAGTTGGCAAGGGTATAGTTAATTAAAAATGTATCTTGTTTTGATAGTGATATTTATTGTTTTGGTTTGGTTTTTTGGAAGGAGGATATCACATATGTTGCTACCTTCCCCTTAATGTGATACCCTCCCCCTGGAATGTGGTATGTAGGGCAGGAAGTCCTCAAACTTGATATTCCCCTGCCTTAACTTCCCAAGTGCTGGAATTTCCAAGGCATGGAGAGTAAGGAAAAAGACTGGAGACCAAGAAAAGTATTGCAATAATTAACACAGAAGTCTTCACACTGTTATTCTGACAATAAGAATGGATAGGCAAGGATAACAAAAGAGACCATTCAAAGGAAGCATTCTGGTGGTGAATGACTGGACACAAAGCAGAAAAGAACAAGTCAGGGACTGGGAAGGTGGCTCAGTGGTAGAGCACTTGCCTTGCATTCCTGAGGCCCTGGGTTCGATTCCTCAGCACCACATAAGCAAAAAGAAAAAAGCCAGAAGTGGCGCTGTGGCTCAAGTGGTAGAGTGCTAGCCTTGAGCTGAAGAGCTGAGGGACAGTGCCCAGGCCCAGAGTTCAGGCCCCATGACTGGACCAAAAAAAAAAAAGAACAAGTAAAAATTAACCCCTGCTGGGTGCTGGTGGCTCATGCCTGTAATCCTAGCTACTCAAGAAACTGAGATCCAAGAATCACAGTTCAAAGCCAGCCTAGGCAGACTTATTTCCAACAAACCACCAGAAAACCAGAAGTGGTGCTGTGGCTGAAGTGGTAGAGCGCTTACCTTGAGCTGAAGAGCTGAGGGACAGCATGCCCAGGCCCAGAGTTCAAGCCCCACGACCGACCAAAAAACAAACAAACAAACAAAAAAACTAACCCCTGCCAGGCGCTGGTGGCTCATACTTGTAATCCTACTTGTTCAGGAGGCAGAAATTTTGGTTCACAAACAACAGAAAAATCCATGAGACTATTACTTCCAGCTAATCACCAAAAAACAGAAGTGGAGCTGTGGTTTAAGTGATAGAGCACCAGCCTTGAGCAAAATAAAATTTTAAAAAGGGATTGGAGGTATAGCTCAAGTGGTAGAGCACCAGCCAATGAGCAAAAGCATCAGATACCAAATTCAAGTCTCAGTCTCAGAAAAAATAAATAAGTGTGTGTGTGTGTGTGTGTGTGTGTGTGTGTGTGTGTGTGTGTACTTGGGACTTTAACTTGGTCTGGATGCTATTCCTGAGGGTTTTTGTTTTTGTTTTGCTCAAGGATCTATCACACGAGATATTCTATGCACTTTCAGCTTTTGGGGGGATAAGTTGGAGGTGAATTGGAGACTTTCCTACCCAAGCTGGCTTCAAATTATGATCCTCAGATCTTAGCCTCCTAAGTAGCTAGGATTACAGGCATGAGCCACTGGCACCCAGCTATACAGATAAATTTTAATCGATTTCTTTTTATTTCCTCTTTCTTCCCCCCATCCCCACCCCCCCTTTTTTTTTTTTTTGCCAGTCCTGGAGCTTGTACTCAGAGCATGGGCATTGTCCCTGAGCTTCTTTTGCTCAAGGCTAGCACTTGATAACTTGAGCCACAATGCCACTTTTGGCTTTTTCTGTTTATGTGGTGGGGTACTGGGGATCTACCCTAAGGTTTCATACATGCTAGGCAAGTATCTACCACATGAGCCACAGCTCTACTTCCAGCTTTTTGGTGATTAATTGGACATAAGGGTCTCATTGGCTTTGCCTGGAACACTGATCTTCAGATTTCAGCCTCCTGAGTAGCTAGGATTACAGATGTAAAACACTGGCACCCATCTATAGACCATCTTTCTCTAAAAAAATAAAAATTAAAAAAGTATTGTTATTACAAAGGTAATGTACAGATGGGTTATAGTTGTATAGGTCAGATAAAGAGTATGTTTCCTTTTTCTTTTTTTTGGTCCAGTCATGGGGCCTGAACTCGGGGCCTGGGCGCTGTCCCTCAGCTCTTCAGCTCAAGGCTAGAGCTCTACCACTTGAGCCACAGCGCCACTCCTGGCTTTTTTCTTTTTGCTTATGTGGTACTGAGGAATCGAACCCAGGGCCTCAGGCATGCAAGGCAAGCACTCTACCACTGAGCCACCTTCCCAGCCCCCGAGTATGTTTCTTTTTTAGACAAAGTCTCAAGCTAGCTGGCTGCCTGTGGCTCATGCCTGTAATCCTAGCTACTCAAGAGTCTGAGATCCGAGGATCACAGTACAAAGCCAGTCTGGGCAAAGGAAAGTCCATGAGACTCTTATCTCCAATAAAACACCAGAAAGCCATAAGTGATGCTATGGTTCAAGAGGTAGAGCATTAGCCTTGAGCTGAAGAGCTGAGGGACAATATCCAGGCCCAGAGTTCAAGCCCCACAACTGACCAAAAAAAAAAAAAAGTCCCAAACCATTCTTTTAAACAAGATATTATGTCCTGGGATGGACATTGAGACAATAGATGAAACACAATTTGTAATTTGTTTTCACTTAATTGACTCAAATTACACACACACACAAGAATGCACTGGGAACTACCTCCATCCAGCCTCCTTTCTGAGTCAATACAGATGAAAATGAAGTGACAGACTGGGAAGCTTGGGTGGTGCACTGGCTGACTACAGGGATTTAATAGTAATCAAAACAAGTTGCAGAATCCCTCCCCAACTATCTAAATCCATGTCTTCTTGTTTTTTTTTTGGGTCCGGTCATGGAGCCTGAACTCTGGGCCTGGGCACTGTCCCTCAGCTCTTCAGCTCAAGGCTAGTGCTCTACCACTTGAGTCACAGCGCCACTTCTGGCTTTTTCTGTGTATGTGATACTGAGGAATGGAACTCACAGCTTCATGCACACTAGGCACTAAGCCACATTCCCAGCCCTTTAAAATGTTTTAAACATAGTGGGGGGGGGAGATTGGGTGGGGGAGTAGGGAGGATGGGAAGTGTAAACAAAGGAGGAGGCTACAATGCTTGATAAGAAATGTACTCACTATCTTGCCCATGTAATTGTAACCCCTCTGTACAGTATTTTCACAATAAAAAAATTAAAATTAAAAAATGTTTTAAACATATCTATCTCCAAGATATATTTTATCTTCAAGATAAATATCCTCTCTCCCCTCCCTTTTTTTTTTCTGGTACTGAGGCTAGAACTCTAGGCGTAAGTGCTGTCCCTGAGCTTTTGTGCTCATTGGAGCCACAGCTCCACTTCCAGCTTTTTTTTTTTTTGTAGTTTAGTGGGGATAAGAGCCTTGCAGACTTTCCAGCAGTGATCCTCAGACCCCAGCCTCCTGAGTAGGATTACAGGTATGAGTTACCAGTGCCCAGATACATAAATGTTTCTTTTTAAAAAATATTTATTGCCAGGCACTGGTGGCTCACACCTGTAATCCTAGCTACTCAGGAGGCTGAGATCTGAGGATCTCAGTTCAAAGCCAGCCCAGGCAGGAAAGTCTGTGAAACTCTTATCTCCAATAAACCACCAGAAAATCAGAAGTGGCTCAAATGGTAGAACACTAGCCTTGAGCTAAAGAGATGAGGGACAGTGCCCAGGCCCAGAATTCAAGCCCCATGACCAACAAAACAAACAAACAAATAAAAAATATATGTTTGAGCCGGGCGCTGGTGGCTCACGCCTGTAATCCTAGCTACTCAGGAGGCTGAGATCTGAGGATCGCGGTTCAAAGCCAGCCTGGCAGGAGAGACCTTGAGACTCCTATCTCCAATAAACCACCAGAAAACCAGAAGTGGCGCTGTAGCTCAAGTGGTAGAGCGCTGGCCTTGAGCTGAAGAGCTGAGGGACAGTGCCCAGACCCAGAGTTCAAAGCCCCATGACCGACCAAAAAAAAAAAAAAAATATATATATATATATATATGTTTTTAAATTTATGTGTCAGTCCTGAGGTTTGAACTCAGGGCGTAGATGCTGTCCCATTAGCATTTTTGCTCATGGCTAGTGTTCTACCACTTAAGTCATAGCTCCATTTTTGGCTTTTTGATATTTAATTTTGAGATAAAAGTCTCACTGACTTTCTTGCCCAGGCTGGTTTCACACTGTTTTGGAAAACTGAACAGTTTTAGTGCATTTGGTATGGTGCTATTATTTATTTATTTATATTTATTTATTTAGTCAGTCCTGAGGCTTGAACTCTGGGCTTGGGCGCTGCCCGTGCTCTTCAGCTCAAGGCAAGCGCTCTACCGCTTGAGCCACAGCGCCACTTCTAGTTTTCTAGTGGTTTATTGGAGATAAGAGTTTCTCGGACTTTCCTGCCCAGACTGGCTTTGAACCGCGATCCTCAGATCTCAGCCTCCTGAGTAGCTAGGACTACAGGTGTGAGCCACCGGTGCCTGGCTAGTGGTGCAATAATTTCTAAGTTCTGGTTACTTCTGGAAATATTGACTGAACATTACTGTTTCTTTTTTTGTGTGTGTCAGTCCTGGGGCTTGAACTCTGGGCCAGGGCACTGTCCCTCAGCTCTTCAGCTCAAGGCTAGCTCTCTACCACTTGAGCCACAGTGCCACTTCCAATTTTCTGAGTAGTCTATTGGAGATCAGAGTCTCATGGACTTTCCTGTCCAGGCTGGCTTTGAACTGAGATCTTCAGATCAGCCTCCTGAGTAGTTAGGATTACAGGTATAAGCCACTGGCGCCTGGCTCTTTTTTTTACTGTAACCCTAAAAGACAGAACTCACAATGAAAGTGTATTTTAAGAACCATTTCAACATCTTCCTTTAGACTGAAAAATTGATTGTACATGTACTGAAGAGAAGGCATTAGAAAAGAGTGCATTTTTATTCCTCAGTCTAAAAAAGCATGTAGGAAACGTTTGTCCAAGTTTCTATAAATTTAAACACTAATCTTGCATTTGTAGAAAAGAAAGATTTTCAGAGAAGAGATGTCAAGGTTTATTCAAGCTAGCATAGACTAAAATTAGTCCTGTCCATTTTACAGTTGTTTCTCGATTTCTTATATTTTAATAAATCAGTTCACTATTAATCTTTTTTAGTGATTGCAGTATTTTTAGCCAGGCAGTAGCAACTCTCTCACGTTACCAAGCAACGTATCCTACAGTTGCTAGGAGACAGACTAGCAAGGTTGGGGGTACTTCAGATTCCGGTGGTAACTGGAATTTTATCACATGTTTATACCTTTGAGAGTTTCACAGCTTTAGACAAAGACGGAAAAAAAGTTAATGTTATATAGAAAAGCTGTATGGAGAGACAGCAATTGGGGACTGAGTAGATAAAGAAAATCATAAGGTATTTGAGACAAGTGTATAAACTTGGCATGGAAAGGCAACTTCCTTGAATGACTCATGGAAAAACCTTCCATTGCCAGTGCTGAATTTATATTCTGTATGCTTTTCCCTTTCCCCAAAGTGAATTAGAGAATGAACTTGGCAAGGAAATCTTTCAGATAGCATTTCTGAATATATCCAGCAGAGTGGAACAGTAACTCTAATGAAAAGCAGGCATCTACTAACACACATTATTTTAAAATTCCCAAATCAGTAGGTAACACTATTTCCTCTCAAAATAATAGAAAGTGACAATACTGAACGGGAAGGTAGCATGGAAGTATTCTTAGAGAAATTTCAGAAGGAAGATATTATAACAGTTTGTTGTGCAATGTTTCTGTGCAAATAAAAAAAATCCATTCTAATCTAAAGGCAGAAAGGAGAAGCAGTTTTGCTCTACCTGCAGGACTCTGCTGTATGTGAAATTAGAAACCAGCCTCCAGGTTATATTGTGTGCATATAAGGGTTTGAATCATGTGTCTCTGTGGTATTTAGTGTTTCTGGCAACTAGGAAACTCCCCAGCAATTATTGCTAGGTCCTAGTGGCCTCTGTTTGCCTGAAACCTTACTCAGTGCCAGAAACACTAGAGATAAAAATCATGGGGGGGGGGGAATCCAGCTCTATAGTGTTTCTACAGAAAACTGTCCATTTTGTGCTCAGTGAAAATCACTATCAAATGGAGGCTCCACACAAAAAGCTTCTCAGCTTCCTTTTTCATGAATGCTAGCATCCATGCAGAACACTAGGCAGACATTGGGGGACAGTATAATTAAAATGAGATTTTGATTCTCTCATCATTGGCTTTAATTGAATACATAGTAGAATGAAGCTAGGTGTGGTGGTACAAGTCTATAATCTTAGTGTGTGGTAGGCAGAAGTAGGAGGATTGTGAATTCCAGGTCAGCCCAGGTTATGAAGTGAGTTCAGGGCCATTTTGAGATACACAGCAAAACCTTGTCTTGATGCGGGGTGCAGGGGTGGGGTGGGGTGGGGTGGGGAGGAAGGGAGTCAAGCATCCAGTGGCTCATGCCTGTAATCCTAGCTACTCAGGAGGCTAAGATCTGAGGCTTGTGGTTCAAAGCCAGCTGGGGGCAGGAAAGTCCATGAGAGTCATATTTCTAGTTAACCAGCAAAAAGTTGGAAGTGAAACTGTGGCTCAAGTGTAAGAGTGATGTCAGGTATGCTCTGCATTATTGGTTGACATGAAGTAGTGAACTTTTTTTGCCCAGGTTGGTCTAAAACTTCGATCCCTCCCAGTCTGTTTCTTGAGTAGCCAGGAGCATGAGCCACTGTGTCCGGTCTTATTTCAGTTTTTAATGCCTCAGGAAATATGTTGCTTAAATGAACTCAGTGATGAATCAGCCAAAATGACTCATTTATGCAGTTTCGAAAATGGATTCAGCAGACTTCTTTAATTCCAACCTTGACTGCAGTAGAAAACAATGTGCTTGACCTCATTCTACAGCTGCCTGGAAAAGAGGATTAATGTTTACCTCAGAACAGTAATATAATAGAAAGTCTGATGTTTCAAAGGAGGTTTTTGTTGAGAGGTGTTAAAGAAATCCAACCTGTTTGGACTACAATGGGGGTTAACTGTTTTCTTATTTGTTTCTTTTCCCTGTGTGTGTGTGTGTGTGTGTGTGTGTGTGTGTATGTGCTTACACGTACTTCCTTTAGTGCTGGCTTGGTCCTGGCATTCTCCCCAAAGGTCAGCAGTCTTGGCCCTATCACCTTTTGGAGACAGTTATTAGAGTTTCTGAAGCCATAGCCAAGCAGGCCACAGCTGATGCTCTCATGTGGCATTTGCCCCTGTGCAGGGCATATCTTCCCTCTGCTCAGGGAAGGAGCCTTTCCTTCCTCAACTGACACTTCCCCTACACAAGAGGATCACTTAGGGCAGTGTGGCTTCAGAGAGTGATTAGCATAAAGACAGGAAGCCCAGCAGCCTCTGAACCTGACAAAGGGATGGATTGTCAACCAAGCGGCTCTGAGCTAGGAATAATGAAAAGGAACAATTGCTTAGTGGATGTTTAAGAATTATTTTTCTAAAACAGCAGTTATATCTCTTTTTTTCAATCCCAGGATAAAGGACAGAAGTGAAGCTCAGTTCTTCTCAGAAAACAGGTGGGACTGAGATTTATTTATAACTTACTGGAAACACAAAGAGAAGCTTTTATTGTTGATAGCTAGGCTGGGTGGGTGCCAAGAGACACATCCCAGGAGAGTTCTGCTGCCAAGCACTGACACAAAGAGAGCTGAGCCAGCCTTTTTTCTCTTTCTCTCACTCTTTCTTTCTTCCCCTCCTCTACCTCCCTCCCTCCTTTCCTCCCTCCCTCTCTCCCTTCCTTCCTCTCTTCCCTTTTCTTTTTGCTCACCCTTGCTCAAAAGTTATATCAGAGGACTGTGTTGAAGGACTCATCATAGAGCCTTTAAACATTTTTTTAAATCAGTTGTAGGGCTTGAACTCTGGGCCTGGGCACTGTCCCTCAGCTCTTTAGCTCAAGGTAAGTGTTCTACCACTTGAGCCACAGCACCACTTCCAGTTTTCTGGTGGTTTATTGAAGATAAGAGTCTCATGGACTTTCCTATCTAAGCTGGCTTTGAACTGATCCTCAGATCTCAGCCTCCTGAATAGCTAGGATTACAGGTGTGAGCCACCTGCGCCCAACATCCTGAGCTCTTTTTGCTCAAGGCTAGTTAGCTCTACCACTTGAGCTACATCTCTGCTTCTGGCTTTTTTCCTGCCCAGGCTGGCTTGGAACCATGGTGCTTAGATCTCAACCTCTTGAATAGCTAGGATGACAAGCATAAGGAGCAGGCTAAATTTAGGCAATTCTAATTTGAAGGGACGATTGGAAGGGAAATAAAGAAGCAATAAGTTCATTGTGAAGTGATAGTTCAGTTTGGGAAGAAACACTGGCCAGGCATTCAATGTTGTCATCTTCCCTGGGCCTTTGAAACTCTACATTTCAATTTGATGATTTCAACAAATACCTTCTGGGTATACCTGCAGGGAGAAAAAAAAATTATTTTTTTATTGGTCAGTCATGGGGCTTGAACTCCAGGCCTGGGCACTGTCCCTCAGCTCTTCAGCTCAAGGCGAGCTCTCTACTGCTTGATCCACAGCACCACTTCTGGTTTTCTGGTGGTTTATTGGAGATAAGAGTCTCAAGGACTTTTCTGCCTGGGCTAACTTTGAACCGTGATACTCAGATCTCAGCCTCCTCCTGAGTTAGAGCTAGGATAACAGGCATGAGCTACTGGCTTCTGGCTATTTTATTTATTTTTGTGTTGTCAGTCATGGGACTTGTACTCCAGGCCTGGGCACTGTCCCTGAGATTTTTTTGCTCAAGGCTAGCATTCTACCTTTACCTCTTTGAGCACAGTACCACTTTTGGTTTTCTGATGTTTAGTTAGAGATAAGAGTCTCATGGACTTTTTTGCCCAGGCTGGCTTTGAACCACAATCCTCAGATCTCAGCTTCCTGAGTAGCTAGGATTACAAGTGTAAGCCACCAGTGCCCAGCAATTAGTACGTATTTACCTTTTTTTCTTTTTGTCAGTTGTGGGGCCTGAACTCTGGGCCTGGGTGCTGTCTCTCAGCTCTTCAGTTCAAGGCTAGCTGTCTACCATTTGAGCCATAGCGCCACTTTCAGCCTTTTCTGCTTATATGGTGCTGAGGAATTGAACCCAGATCCTCATGCATGCAAGGCAAGCACTGTACTGCTGAGCCACCTTCCCAGCCCCTTATTTACCTAATTATTTCTGCATGTATAACAGTATTGAGGCTTGAACTCAGAACCTGAGTACTATCACTTAGTTTTTTCTCTCAAGGTTGGTGTTCTACCACTTAAGCAATACTTCTACTTCTGCCTTTTTGCTCATAATTTGAAATACGAGTCTCATGGACTTTTTTGCCTGAGCTGGCTTCAGATCCTTAGATCTCAGACTACTGAGGGGTTAGGATCGTAGGTCTGATCCACCAGCACCTGGCTATAGATTAATGTTTGAAAGAAACTAAATTTCTTTGCTTTTCTTTTTTCTCTCCCTTCCTTCCTTCCTTCCTTCCTTCCTTCCTTCCTTCCTTCCTTCCTTCCTTCCTTCCTCCCTCCCTCTCTCCCCTCCCTTTCTCCCCTCCCTCTCTTTCTTTCTTTCTCTCTCTATTTCCTTCTTTCTTTCTTTTTTTTCTTTTTTCTTTCTTTCTTTTGTGCCAGTGCTGGGATCTTGAATTCAGGCCTAAGTGTTGGGCCTGGGCTTTTTTGCTCAACACTAGCACTCTATCACTTGACCCACAGCTCTACTTCCAGCTTTTTTGGTAGTTAATTGGAGATGAGTCTCATGGAAGGGTTGGGGATTTAGCTCAGTAGAAGAGCGCTTGCCTGATAAGTAAGTGCAAGGCCCTGACTTTATTCCTCAGCTCTGGGGGGAAAAATGAGTCTGGTGAACTTTCTGGCCAGGCTGGCTTCAGCACCAGAATCCTCACATCTCAGCCTCTTGAGTAGCTAGGATTACTGGTATAAGCCATGGGTGTGCTGCAGGAAATTGTAATTTAAAACCCAGAACAGTGCATGGCTGTTGTTAGACTAAGAATTCTGAAATACCAAGCCAGTGCCGGTGGCTCACGCCTGTAATGCTAGCTACTGAGGAGGCTGAGATCTGAGGATGGAGGTTCAAAGCCAGCCCGAGCAGGAAAGTTCATGAGATTCTTATCTCCAATAAACCGCTAGAAAACCGGAAGTGGTGCTGTGGCTCAAGCAGTAAAGTGCTGGCCTTGAGCTGAAGAGCACAAGGACAGCACCCAAGCCCAGAGTTCAAGCCCCACAACCGACAAAAAAAAAAAGAATTCTGAAATACGAGCTGAGAAAGAGATTTAGAATTGTTTTTCTATCGTTCAATGGTTACTTTACCTTTGACCAGAAATTCAGAGAAGCAGAATGTAATGGTGACAAAGCCAGGCATCAGCCTGTGTGCTCACTTCTTATACATCAGATCCCCTCTACCCAGTGACTGTGGCCCCTCATCCATCACTCAAAATTTAAGCCTCTAAATCTTATATTTTTACATCATAAAACAATTCTGTCTCTGTCTGTCTCTGTCTCTCTGTCTCTCTCAGCCAGTCCTGGGGCTTGAACTCAGGACCACAACACTGGTTTTCCAGTAGTTAATTGGACATAAGAGTCTTACAAACTTTCTTTCCCAGGCTGGCTTTGAATCACAATCCTCAGATCTCAGCCTCTGAGTATCTAGGATTATAGGCATGAGCCACTTGTGCCCAGCAATATTTATTGATTTTTTTTACTATGTTCTGGGAGTCTACTGAGCACTATATACTATCCACATATATAAAACACTCTCTGGGCTTCTTTTGCTCATGGCTAGTACTCTACCTCTTGAGCCTCATCACCACTTCCAGCTTTTTCTGTTTATATGATACTGAGGAATTGAACCCAGGGCTTCATGCATGCTAGGCAAGCACTCTACCACTAAGCCACATTCCCAAACCAATTCTGTTTTTCAACCAGCTCTTATTTTTTTTATGTCTTCTATTTTTTTCTGTTCTAAAACTGGGTCTTGAACTTAATATCTCTCATTGGCTAGTGCTCTACCACCTGAACCATACCCCTAACCACTAACATTTCCTTTAGAAAATGTGGTTTTTAATTAATTTATTTTATTTTTTATTTTTTTGTTGGTCATGGGGCTTGAACACAGGGCCTGGGCACTGTCCCTGAGCCTCTTTGTGTTCAAGACTGTAGCTCTACCACTTGAGCCACAGAGCCACTTCTGGTTTTTGAGTGGTCAATTGGAAGTAAGAGTCTCATGGAGACTTTTCTGCCTGGGCTGGCTTTGAACCTCAATCCTCAGATCTTAGCCTCCTGAGCAGCAAGGATTACAGGCGTGAGCCACTGTTGCCCAGTGAAAATGTGATATTTAAATGTAACAGAGGAAAACCAATCCTACAGACTTTCTTTCAAAACAATTCACATTCTGAGTGGAGGTGTGGCTCAGGTGGTAGAGCACCAGCCCTGATTGGAAAAAGGTGAACAAAAGTGCAAGGCCCTGAGTTTAAGCCTCAATATCAGCACAAAACAAACACAAGCAAACCAAAACAATTTACAGTCTACAATACTGTAGGACAGTACAGGTCCTACCCATTCTCCATGCCCATCTAGAGAGTATCAGCTGTCAGTCCCATTGCATGCCTTTCAACAGTGATGGGTCGTCTCCATAGTAACCCCATCCTAAGGCTTTTACTAGAATGGAGTCCAGAGACCACATGAGACTCCAAGCTTCAGCTCTTTGAAATAAGCTGCTCCACGCCATTTAGAGTAATAGAGGGAGGGACATAGTAATTGGCATAATATAATATATAATAACAGTATGTGTCTGGAGCTTGGTTTTAGGTCTTTAATTACCTTCTTCTCACCTTTATTATCATCTTGCCCTCTACTAGACAGACTGTCTCCTCTACCGCCAGCCAGCAAGGACAATAATTTAAGTTTGCTTCTTTGAGCAACATGTATTAAAAACCACACAAATGAAGACCCTTTTTGTTTGTTTGTTTGTCCTAAATGAACTCTTAGTAGTTCTCTTGCTTCCTCATTTGGGCTCCAGGACCCAGATGAAAACCTGGTGGCAAAGGTGAGATGTTCCTCGAAATTCAGGAGGAACAATTTTCCTAATATACACTTAAAAATTGTTATCTGTACAGAATCAACTTTTGCTGTCTCCTTAGCTTTATCACTCAAGGCCAGCACTCTACCACTTTGAGCCACAGCACCACTTCTGGTTTTCTTGTGGTTAATTGGACCTAAGAGTCTCACAGACTTTCCTTCCCAGGCTGGCTTCTAATCACAATCCTCAGATCTCAGCCTCCTGAGTAGCTAGGCTTATAGGCATGGGCCACTTGAGCTCAGCAATGTTTATTGATTTTTACTATGTGCTGGGAGTTTACTGAGCTCTACGTACTATCCACATATATAAAACTCTATTTTAAATATTAGAAATTAGAGTTGACATCCTTCCATCTGCTTGAAGATAATTTAAAAATTTTAAATATTGGAAAATAGGACATAGAGTGGCCAAGCTATTTGTCTAATGTTAAATAACTAGTAAGTATCAGTCAGGATTTGAGCCTAGTCTAAGTCCAGAACTTAGGATCTTCAAAAGGTAAAAATTGCCCGGCGCCAGTGGCTCACACCTGTAATCCTACTTACTCAGAAGGCTGAGATCTGAGGATTGTGGTTCAAAGCCAGCCTGAGCAGAAAAGTCCCTGTGAGACTCTTATGTCCAATTAACCACCCCAAAACTGGAAGTGACATTGTGGCTCAAGTGGTCTTGAGCACAGAGAGACTCAGGGGCAGTATCAAGCCCTGAGTTCAAGTCCCACAACGGACAAAATAAAACAAAATAAATTATAGTTCCTCCCCTCAATAAATATATTCTAGTTGGCCAAAATATGACTAAGCCACATTGCAACAGCAGTGAATTAGGGAAGATGAGCATATATAAGTGTTAAATTGGCTAGTATCAACTGTGAGCACTTCAAGAACTCAGGAGGCACAGAGAGGCATGGACTAGAAAGGCAGGCTTTAGGGAATACTGGCCTTGAAACTGAATCTCAACTACTCCTTGAAACTAATATGAGGACTGGTCTGTAAGGGAATGGCAAAATGCTAAAAGCAGATGAACAAGACATTGTCCTAGAGAATAAAGCAGCCATCTTGACCACAGCTGGCAGGAGATAATGGGAAGGGCTGAACCAGTGAGGAAAACCTTTAAAGCAAGGCAGGGTTGAGGCGTGGAGCATTAGCAAAGAGAGAGTCATTAAAAGCTCTGGATCAATAAAGCAATATTATAAAAGAGATGTTTAAAGAATATATACTAAGCGGGGCACAGAGAATCTATCTTATTAAAATGGCAGAGTAAACTGCGTGCCAGTACCTCAAACCTGTAATCCTAGTTACTAGGATCTGAGGATCACTGTTCTAAGCCAGCTCAGGCAGCAAAGTCCATGAGATTCTTATCTCAATTAACCTGTAAAAGGTCACAAGCAAATCTGTGGTTCAAGTAGTAGAGCACCAGCTTTGAGAAAAAAGAGCTAGGGGACAGCGCCAAGTTTTTGTTTTGTTTTGTCAGTTGTGGGGCTTGAACTCTGGGCCTGGGCGCTGTCCCTCAGCTCTTCAGCTCAAGGCTAGCGCTCTACCAATGGAGCTACAGTGCCACTTCCGGCTTTTTTCTTTTTGCTTCTGTGGTGCTGAGGAATCGAACCCAGGGCCTCAAGCATGCAAGGCAAGCGCTCTACCACTGAGCCACCTTCCCAGCCCAGTACCAAGTTTTTAACCAAGGAAAATTCTTGTTTCCTCCTTCCTTCCATCACGGTGGTCCGCATGCACTGCACTCTTGCGCCTTCCCAGCTCCTTGGGGCTAGGCCCTGCTCATTTGTGTTCAGGGGCATTGCAAAAGAGTGAGCAGGCTTCCATCTTTGTGTGTGTGTGCTCACACACGTGGGGGGGAGGGCAAGGCTTTGAACTTCAATCCTCAGATCTCAGCCTCTAGAGTAGCTAGAATTACAGGCGTGAGCCACCAGCATGCAGGTTGGTATATGATTTTACATCTCTCAAACAAGGGTATTAAACTAAGTGATCTCTCAGACAATCTTTAGCCCTATCATTTTATTCTCTAATTCTGACAGAATACCAGTAATACATGTGTTTGGTGTGGTAAGAAATTAGGATTTTTATTTATGTCTTTTATTGTTTTTTATTTTATTTATTACTTTATTCTTTTTATTTTATTTTATTTTGTGCTCATGGTGCGTGAACTCAGGACTCAAAGCTAATATTCTACCATTTAGAGTCACAGCTTCAATTCAGTTTTCTGAAGAGTCTCACAGACTTTCCTGCCTGACCTAGCTTTTAACAGCCATCCTCAGATCTCAGCCTCCTAACTTGCTAGGATTACAGATGTGATCCACCAACACCCAGCTCAGGAGTCAAGATTTATTGGTGCTTTACACATATGGGAAAGATGGAGGGCAGGAGGGCAAAGGATTTGCTTCAGACATGTACAATCTTTCCTAAGCCTTATTTCATTACGCAAATCAGTATTTCCTGGCTCCCAGATAGGACTGCAGTATCCTGCTGGTTAGAAAAGATACTCTACTCATCTTCCTGCCCAAGGCCTTCAGAAAAACAAGGGTCAGGGAGGGGATTACTGTGAAACTATTCGAGGATCACTCACTCTACCTCCATTGCCTAGCTAGGCTTTGAATATCAGAGGATGGAAATTGAGAGAAGTCCATGGTGCTTTGCCTGCAGGGGCCTGTAAGAAAGAGGATGGAGGAGAAGGGGAACAGATTGGGAACAGCTGAGGATCCTCTATGGGATCTGTAGGGGAGGTTTGGTGGGGGTGGGGGGGTTACTGATCTCAAGGGTGTAATGACAAATTCAGCCTCATCTCTTCTGTGTCTTCTTGGCAACAGCCAGTCTAGCCAGAAAGAGCAATCTGTCAAATCTAATTAGAGTAGAAGAAAGTGAACAATAGGCGCCCAGCTCTTAAATGACAGACAGCCCAGTTTAATGAGGTGGAGGAAGGAGCTCGGGTGGGCTGTGTTCTTTGTGTGCTTGGGGGAAAAAATGGTTCCTTCAAAAGAATCCTTTTCTCAACTCAAATGGCAAAACATCTCTAACTGGATTCTGATTTACTTGATTAGAACTCTTCAGGGTTCTGCATTTTGTTTTTTGTTTTTCCCTTTAAACTTCTACACATCCTGCAAACACAGAAGAGAACCTGGCTTTTTCAAAAGGTGAGACTCTAATTGACAATAGTTCCATCAATGCGTGGCTTGGTCATAGTACTCTGTGCATTGCGATTGATATTTATGAGTGTGTTTGTATATGATTTTTTATATTTAATTGTGTTAACACTGTCAGTATTTCTTTTTTTTGCAATTCTTCATTTTTATGATAAAGCTTTTTTATGATAAGTTGGATTCATGAAATCACAATAGCCTAAAATTTTACTAGAGCCAAGCATAAACACATCTTAAGATATAAAAACATTAATTATATATTTGACTTACACATTCAATGGCCTCTCTGATTTGAATGTTTTCACTCTTGCCACAAAAGTGAGGTTTCACAGGGGAGAAGCATAGTTTATAAATTCAAGAAAATTTTATATCCCTTAGGCATATGAATACAGATTCTAAAGCTTGCAAGCTTTATATTATGCATTGCATAGTCTAACATCTTAAATAAAGGAGTTGTCTGTATTATCAGAAAATATTAGACTGAAGGCTACTGGCTTATTAATTTAACTCTGTCTCAGTGTGGGATATTCAAAGATCTTGAAGGTGAGAGAGAAAGAAATAATCTGTGAAATGCAGTGGAGAGAGAGTAGAAAGAGAGTAAAAGCAAATTTCAATCTTCCTGAGGTTTGTTTTCTCATTTAACCTTCACGTCACCCCAAGAAGCACATACACACACACACACACACACACACACTCATTACTATCCTGACTACTTTGCAGCTGAGGAAATTAGCACACGTTCATAAGAAATGCACACTCAGGTCTTAAACCCAGGTGTTCCAAGTCTAGGGAATCTTGGAACTGCCCCAGAAACATATTTCAGGTAGAGATGAGACATTAAACATTTAAAATTATTGAATTTACAATAATAATGTCAACATGGGAACTGTCTTCTAATCAAATTGATCTTTCATGAACATGAATGAGGCAAAGGATTTTAGCTGGATGCTTTTGTAACATGTATCTTACTGTATGTATGTAGTTAACCTATTATTATTATTATTTATTATTATTGTCATTTGCGGTGCTTGAACTCTGGGCCTGGGTGCCATACCTGATCTCCTCAGCTCAAGGCTAGTGCTCTACAGCTTGAGCCACAGTGCCACTTGTGGTTTTCTGGTGGTTAATTGGAGATAAGAGTCTCATAGACTTTCCTACCTGGGCCTGCTTTGAACCATGATGCTCAGATCGCAGCCCCCTGAGTAGCTAGGATTACAAGCATTAGCCACTGGCACTTGACTACCTTCTATTTTCTGTCAACATCACTTCTTTCTTTCCTGTCATTTATTTATTTATTTATTGCCAGTTCTGGAGCTTGAACTCAGGGCCTGGACACTGTTCCTGAGCTTTTTTTTTTTCCTCAAAGCTAGCACTCTACCACTTTGAGCCACAGTGCCACTTCCAGCTTTTTATGTGTATGTGGTACTGAGGAATCAAACCCAGAGCTTCATGCATGCTAGGCAAGCACCACCACTAAGCCACATTCTCTGCCCCCACCCTTTTCCTTTGTCGGTCCTGGGCTTGAACTCTGGGCCTGAACTCTATCCCTCAGCTCTTCAGCTCAGCTCAAGCCTAGTGCTCTACCACTTGAGCCACTGCACCACTTCCGGTTTTCTGAGTGGTTTGGAGATAAGAGTCTCACAGACTTTCCTGCTTGGGCTGGCTTTGAACTGCGATCCTCAGATCTCTGCCTCCTGAGTAGCTAGGATTCCCGGCGTGAGCTACTGGCGTTCTGCCCTTTATTTTTTTTTATATGAATAAATTATCTTGTAAAAAGATAAAGTAACAGTCCACCATTACTACCATCTCACCTCAAACCTATTCTCCCCAGAGAAACCACTGGTATTAAATTGGGGTACAGCCAATTATTTTCTACCTGTGTTAGTATAGATAAAAGCATGAGTACATTTGTGCCTGAGTATCATGGCTTTCTGTGACTTTTTTGTGTGTGTGCCAGTCCTGGGCCTGAATGCTATACTCAGTATTTTGCCTCCAGGCTAGTGCTCTACCACTTGAGCCACAGCTCAACTTCTCTATGACTTCCTAAAAACATAAATGGGCCAGCAACAGGATTAAGCCTGTAATCCTAGCCCCTCAGGAGGCTGAGATCTGAGGATCACAGTTTGAACACAACCTGGGCAGAAGAATCCCCTTGAGACTCTTATCTCCAAGTAACCACTCAAAAACCAGAAATATCTCTGGCTCAAGTGGTAGAATGTTAGCCTTGAATACAAAGAGGCCCAAAGAGAGCATCTAGGCCCTGAGTTGAAGCCCTACAATTAACAATATATATATATATATATATATATATATATAATACACCAATGGTAACATACTATACTTTTGTGTTTTTTTTTAACCATCTATGGTCTTTTGGTTGTTGTTGTTGGTCATGGGGCCTGAACTCTGGGCCTGGGCGCTGTCCCTCAGCTCTTCAGCTCAAGGCTAGCTCTCTACCACTTGAGCCACAGCACCACTTCCGGCTTTTTTCTTTTTGCTTATGTGGTGCTGAGGAATTGAACCCAGGCCCTCAGGCATGCAAGGCACACGCTCTACCACTGAGCCATCTTCCCAGCCCCTCACTTCCAGTTTTCTGGTGGTTAATTGAAGATAAGAGTCTCACAGACTTTCTAGCTCGGCTGGCTTTGAATCACAATCCTCAGATCTCAGATTCCTGAGTAGCTAGGATTAAAGGCGTGAGCCACTGGTGCCCAGCCAATCTATACTTTATGGAATTTTTTTTCTTTCTTTCTTAATCACAGGGCTTGAACTCTGGACCTGGGCATTATCTCTGAGCTTTTGTGCTTAAGCCTAATGCTCTCCACTTTTGAGTTTTGTGGTTAATTGGAGATAAGAGTCTTCTGGAAGAAGTTGGGAAATGTGTCTTAGTGGTAGTAGTGCCTAGTATGCATGAAGCCCTGGGTTTGATTCCTCAGTACTACATAAACAGTAAAAGCCAGAAGTGGCACTGTGGTTCAAGTGGTAGTGACAGCTTTGTATATAACAAGCCCAGACACAGTGCCCAGGCCCTGAGTTCAAGTCCCAAGACTGGCAAAAAGTCTCATGGACTTGCCTGCCCTGACTGGCTTTGAACTATGATTCTCAGATCTTAGTCTCCTGAGTAGCTGGGATTACAAGTGTGAGCCACCAGTGTCCAGCTTGGTGATGTTTCAATGGTTGTATGTTTAAATCTCATTCAATTCCTAGGTGCTGTCAGTCACTGGTTTTGTTCTACTTGGCCTGTGCTTTTGAAATAGCTTACTGGCATAGCAGGACAACATTAAAATATGTTTGTATTCTCGGGCAGGCTGAGACATGTACAGCTTTACTCCTCATGGAGTTACTAACAACTTACATGATAGGAAGGAAAAGTAGCAAAACTAGTACTGTGAGCTCAGAAAAGAGGCCCAGGACAGATACAGTGTTACCACTTCTGGTAACACTGTTACCTGAACTTTTTAGCTCAAGGCTAGCACTCTACCACTTGAGCCACAGCTCCACTTCCAGCTTTTTGGTGGTTAATTGGAGATGAGTCTCTCAGACTTTCCTGCCCAGATGGCTGGCTTCAAACTACAATCCTTAGATCTCAGCCTCCTGAGTAGCCCGGATTACAGGTGTGAGCCACTGGTGCCTGGACTTCAATTATGTTCTTGTATCTCTTTTTCCTTCTCCTTTCCACTTCAGATGCTATGCCATGAAGCTCAGAGAATAAGAAAAGGGCTATAATAAATGGAGCTAGGATAGTCATTACATGGATTCTCAAAGTAGGATTATGCCTATATGCTCTGGAGACTGACCACCAGCTAAATTAGTCCTGATGCCACTATTGCTTAACTGTGTGATTTGTATAATATTTTGTCACTTATAAAGAAAGAGTAGTAGTAAGCTGGGCACTGGTGGCTCATACCTGTAATCCTAGCTACTCAGAAGGCTGAGATCTGAAGATCACAGTTTGAAGCCTGGGCAGAAAAGTCCCCTTGAGACTCTTATCTCCAATTAACCACTTAAAAACCAGAAGTGGCGCTGTGGCTCAAGTGGTAGAACGTTAGCCTTGAGCACAAAGAGACTCAGGTACAGCGCCCAGGCCCTAGTTGAAACCCAACAGACAAAATTATTTTTTTTTAAAGAATAGTAAGAATAGTATTAGTTTGCTTATGAAGAACTTAGTATATTTCTGGGACATGAGAATGTCTGCCACTAGCATCATTAGACAAGTGGAAATGTTCCCTCTTCTGTATTCTTTCTGGGTCACTACATGATTTCTTCAGACATGATCATGGATTTTTGTATGTGTGGTGCTAGTGATCAAACCCAGGGTCGTGTGCAGGCTGGGCCAGTGCTCTGTCACTGACCTACATCCCTCATCTGTATTGTATTGTTGGTTTTTTTTTTATTTTTGTTTTTGTTTTTGGTCAGTCATGGGGGCTGAACTCTAGGTCTGGGCGCTGTCCCTCAGCTCTTCAGCTCAAGGCCAGTGCCCTACCACTTGAGCCACAGTGCCACTTCTGGCTTTTTTCTGCTTATGTGGTGCTGAGGAATCGAACCCAGGGCCTCATGCATGTGAGGCTAGCACTCTACCACTGAGCCACCTCCCCAGCCCCTGTATTGTATTGTTTTGAAAGCAGATATTCTCTGAGGGCCTGCTACATATCTGATACCCTGCTGAATATGTGCAAAGTATAAAGAGCTCTAACCCCTGAAAGAGCTTAAAATTTTTTAACTGGAAGTCACTTAATTCATGAGGTAACGTTGGGGGAAAATGTTTAAAGGCATTTTGTAATATGTAACCTCACACAAAGCAGGATTATGAACATACATACCCAGTGGCTATGTTATCATGATTTTTGCTAATTATTATAATCCTTTAATATCTGCCCATCTGCTCCCTATCTAGCTTCAGGATTTCTTTAGAAGTTCTCCTGTAGGAAGGAAGCCATTAGAGAAAGATAGGAGGTGACATTGCTTAAGATGCTTTGTACTCATATTCTAACTTGTTGAACTGAAAGCCCTTTGTAAAACTACTTAAAATTAAAAAATAAAATAAAAAAGAGAGCTGGGAATGTGGCTTAGTGGTAGAGCGCTTGCCTAGCATTCACGAAGCCCGGGGTTGGATTCCTCTGTACCACATAAACAGAAAAAGCCGGAAGTGGTGCTGTGTAGAGTGCTAGCCTTGAGCACAGAGAGGCTCAGGGACAGAGCCCAGGCCCCGAGTTCAAGCCCCAGGACCTGCAAAAATAAAAATAAAAAAATAAAAAGGAAAGTGAGCCATGAGATCATCTCACACTGAGCTAGTGTGGGGCTGGTTTACTACTTCTTCCTTCTTCCTGAGAGACCCAGAAAGCCAGGGCGAAGGCGGGGTCCCTGCCTTCCTGCTGTCTGAAGTTAGCTTTCACAGAAATATGAATATTGGTAGATTTTTATTTCTTTTTCTTTATTTAGTAGCAGTACTGGGGCTTGAATTCAGGGCCTGGGCACTATCTCAGATTTTTCACTCAAGGCTGGCACTCTACCAGTTGAACCACATGTGTACTTATATGGCTTTTTGCTGCTTACTTGGAGATAAAAGTCTCATAGACTTTCTTGCTCAGGCTGGCTTCAAACTGCTATCTGCAGATCTCAGCCTCCTGAATCTCTAGGATTATAGGCATGAACCACTAGCATCCAGTTTCTATTTATTATTTTTATGGATAAAAAATTGGAAATTATAGGCTGGGCGCTGGTAGCTCACGCCTATAATCCTAGCTACTCAGGAGACCTGAGGATTGCAGTTCAAAGCCAGCCCAGGCAGGAAAGTCAGTGAAACTCTCATCTCTAATAAACTACCAGAAAACCAGAAGTGGCACTGTGGCTCAAGTGCTAGAGCACTAGCTTTGAGCTAAAGAGCTGAGGGACAGCGCCCAGACCCAAAGTTCAAGCCCTATGACCAGAAAAAAACAAAAAAGATGCTGCAGTGTACAACATAGCCCACTAGTTTGATTTTTATTAGTCCATTCGTGTGAAGCAGGACCTCTGTATCCCTTTCCTAGCCCTCCCACACTGGGTGAGTAGTATTTAGAAGGCAGATAAAATTCAAAAAAGAATAGGAACTGTTTTCAAAGTACCCTACAAAGAGAACTGAAACTATGTTATTTTTGGGGGTAGGGAGAAAGCAAACTCCCAGGAAACAAATCTATGGTGTTTCCAAAATGTCAGCTTAGTCTTTTCTAGCCCTACTCCATAAGCTTTCTCTGACTCACACAACCCACTTTGTGTGTGAACTCATTCCAGCCAGCCCAAAGTGAAATTCCAACTGGACATAAAAGGCTACTTCAGCTGTCAAGTGCAGAAGCCATATGTGGCTTTTGGTTTAAGAACTGGTCCAGGCAGCAGATGCTGGGAGTGCTTGGGGAGCTGGCGCGGCGCCTCCTGAGACAGGAGCCAAGCATTTGTCTTCATGCCACACTTAGACCAGGCATTGGCAGCTCTGAATGTTTTTCTTTTATTTTTATTTATTTATTTTTTGTCGGTTGTGGGGCTTGAACTCTGGGCCTGGGCGTTGTCCCTCAGCTCTTCAGCTCAAGGCCAGCACTCTACCACTTGAGCTACAGCGCCACTTCCGGTTTTCTGGTGGTTTATTGGAGATAGGAGTCTCACGGTTTTTCCTGCCCGGGCTGGCTTTGAATGAACCGCGATCCTCAGATCTCAGCCTCCTGAGTAGCTAGGATTACAGGCGTGAGCCACCAGCGCCTGGCCTGAATGTTTTTCTTTGAAAAGGGCTATGGAGCTGGGTGCCAGAGGCTCACACCTGTAATCCTAATACTCAGGAGGCTGAGATCTGAAGACCAGGGTTCAAACCCATGAGACCCTTAGGGTATCTCCAATTAACCACCAAAAGCCAGGAGTGGAAGTATGGCTCAACTGGTAGAGCACCAACCTTGAGCAAAAAAGCTCAGGGACAGTGCCTAGGCCCTGAGTTCAAACCCTAGTAGTGGCACAAACACACACACACACACACACACACACACACACACACACAAATAATAATAACAACAACAACAACAAATAAAAGGGCTATGGGATATTTTTTGGGGGGTGGAGCGGTCATGGGGCCTGAACTCTAGGCCTGGGCGCTGTCCCTCACTTCTTCAGCTCAAGGCTAGCACTCTACCACTTGAGCCATAGCTCCACTTCTGGCTTTTTCTGCTTATGTGGTGCTGAGGAATCGAACCCAGGGTCTCATGCATGCAAGGCAAGCACTTTACCACTGAGCCACCTTCCCAGCCTTTTTTGTTTGTTTGTTTGTTTGGAGATATGATTTTGTTATGTAATCCAGGGCAACTTGGAAATCATTACTTAGCCTAGGTTAGTCTCCAACTCCAAATCTTCATGCCTCCACCTCTTTGAGTACTGGGATTACAGTACTGTAACACACAGTTTTTAATAATTCTTTAAAAGATAACTTAGAATGTACAAAGACAAGATTTCTCTGAGATCTCTCTATTTTTGCTGCTGCTATATTTGTTTGCTTAGCAAACAAAGAAACCCCACTAAATCACACCAGTAAGAAGAATATTTAAACAAATATTCTTCTGGCTGGTCCTAAGGCTTGAACTCGGGTGTTGTCCCTGAGCCTTTTTGTGCTCAAGGCTAACTCTACCACTTGAGCCACAGCGCTACTTCCAGCTTTTTCTGGGTAGTTTATTAGAGATAAGAGTCTCACAGGACTTTTCTGCGCAGGCTGGCTTTGAACCATGACCCTCAGATCTCAGCCCAGCTTATTTATTTTTAAATTCACACATTTATTTACTGATTTATTTTGTGTCAGTACTGTGGATTTAATTATTGGATTAAGTGCAATTCAGAATGCTATGTGTGTGCCACTTCTTCATGACAATGATTATTTTACTTACTCATATTCTTTTCTTTTGATGGAGTGGGCTATATTTCTGAAATCCTTGCCAGGAAATTCCGAGAAACCCTTTAAGAGCTGAGGCTGTAGCTTTGTGGCAGGGTGTTTACCCTGGCATGGAGGGCCTGTGTTGTCCCTGGTACAAAAGAAAGAAAAACCGAGAGCATGTTAGAATTCTAAAAATAGACTTCGCATTTCTCAGAGTTCACGGCTCCAAAAGTATGCGATCCAAATCAAAATTGGCCATGACTTTATTGTACTTTTCCTCCGACCCCTACCCCTCATTCCCAGGTGGAAACAGCTGGTGTGTGAAGCTTTTTCCGAAGCAGAACAAAGAACGTTAGCAGCGCCCCTCCCCCGGCACATGAGCGGCTCGGCTTTGTGTGAGCTCTCCTCCCTCTGGGGACCGCAGCCCGGAGGCCCAGAGCTGTCCCCGAGATTAGTTCAGTAACCCTTGAAGGTTCAGCAGTCCTCAGGGACACAGGGAGCTATGTGCCTGCCCGATTTTAATGTTATCACCTGCGCTGTTCACATTCACATACCCTCTCCCTGAAGGACATTTGTAGAATACAGTAGCAGTTAGGGAAGCAGAAGCATATTCTCTCTCTCTCTCATCGCTTAAAGTTAAGATCAGTTGGTTTCCCAATTTTGAGTGTTTCTGATGGACATTGCTAGGATGTGTGTGTGTGTGTGTACACATGCACATGTGCTTGTGTGCACATGTACCAGTCCTAGGGCTTGAACTTGGGGCTTATACACTGTCCTTGAGCTTTTGTGCTTAGGGCTAGTACTTGAGTCACAGCTCTACTTTGGCTTTTTTGGTGGTTAATTGGAGAGCCTCAACAACTTTTCTGCCCAGGCTGGCTTCAAATAGTGATCCTCAACCTCCTGAGTAGCTAGGATTAAAGGCAGGTGTGAATCATTCGTACCCAGCTAAGAGGACTTTTTCCCCCAGTCTCAGGGCTTGAACTTGGGGCCCTTTGTACTGTTTCTGAGTTTTTGTATTCAAGGTTAGTGTTCTACCACTTTGAGCTACAGCTTCATTTCTGGCTTCTTGGTAGTTAATTGGAGACAAGAGTCTCACAAACTTTCTTGCCTGGGCTGGCTTTAACCCATGATCCCCAGTCCTCAGCCTCAAGAGAAGCTAGGATTATAGGTGTGAGCCACTAGTGCCCAGCTAAGAGGAGTTAAAAAAAATGCTTGCCTTGCATGTATGAGGCCCTGGGTTCGATTCCTCAGCACCACATAAGCAAAAAGAAAAAAGCCAGAAGTGACGCTGTGGCTCAAGTGGTAGAGCGCTAGCCTTGAGCTGAAGAGCTGAGGAACAGCACCCAGGCCCAGCGTTCAGGCCCCATGACCAGACTCCCCCCCCCCAAAAAAAAATCTGAGCCTATATTTAATCATTGTAACTAGGTTCTGGTGGGAAATGGAATTTTTTCCTGAGTGTTTGTGTGTACCAGTATTGGGGCTTAAAACTCAGGGGTTTACACTGTCATTCAGCTTTTGTACTCATGGCTGGCATTCTATCACTGAAACAAAGCAACTCTTCAGTTCCAGATTTTTGTTGGTTAATTGAAGATAAGAATCTGGGGCTGGGAAGGTGGCTCAGTAGTAGAGCGCTTGCCTTGCATGCATGAGGTCATGAGGCCCTGGATTCAATTCCTCAGCACCACATAAGCAGAAAAAGCCAGGAGTGGCATTGTGGCTCAAGTGGTAGAGCACTATCCCTCAGCTGAAGAGCTGAGGGACAGCGCCCAGGCCCCCCAACAGACAAAAAAAAAAGACAAGAATCTCTAGGATTTGTCTGCCTTGGCTGTCTTTAAATCATGTTCCATAGATGTCAGCTTCCTGAATAGCTAGGATTGTAAATGTAAACCACCAATTCTGGGTTTGGAAATGGAAATCTTCACACAAGTGTATACTGCATGACTTCTAACCACAGTATCCACCTCTGTGTGTGTGTGTGTGTGTGTGTGTGTGTGTGGTGTTTTGGAACTTGATCTCAGGGTCTGGGCACTATTCTTGTTTTTCACTCAAGGGTGGTACTCTACCACTTGAGCCATGTACTCACTTCTAGCTTTTTGCTGGTTAATTGGAAATAAGAATCTTAAGAACTTTCCTGTCCAGGCTAGCTTTGAGTCACAATTCTCAGATCTCAGCATTCTTTTTTCTTTTTCATTGGTGTTGGGGTTTGAACTGAATAATGTCCCTAAACTCTTTTGCTCAAAGCTAGCACCCTAACACTTAGTGCCACAGCACCACTTTGTTTTTCTGGTGGTTAGAGATAAGACTCTCACAGACTGGGCTTTGAACTATCATCCTCAGATCTCAGCCTCCTGAGTAGTTAGGATTACAGGCATTAGCCTCCAGTGCCTGGTTTGGCTATCAGCTTTCTGAGTAGCTAGGATTATAGGCATGAGCCCCCAAGCCCCAGCTAGATGTGGGATTCTTTTTTTTGGGGGGGGGTCCGGTCGTGGGGCCTGAATTCTGGGCCTGGGTGCTGTCCCTCAGCTCTTCAGCTCAAGGCTAGCACTCTACCACTTGAGCCACAGCACCACTTCTGGCATTTTTTTTCTGCTTATGTGGTGCTGAGGAATCGAACCCAGGGCCTCATGCATGCAAGGTAAACACTCTACCACTGAGCCACCTTCCCAGCCCAGAAGTGGGATTCTTAAAGCTATGAAGTGCTGCAAGGGGGAGGCACTCAAAGGTTTGGGGAATAATTAGAACAAAGAGGAAAACAAGCTTCTGTCGCAGAAAGCATTTGCTTAATGGAAGACAACAGAACACAGAAACTGTACTTTAACATCATCTTGCAGGTTACAGTTCCTGGCAATCAGAGCAGAAGTGCAACCCATCAGCATTTCTGGGCTTCAGCTATGGGGGGGGGATGAAAGGTGGTACCACAATTCTCTCCCAGTGGATGATGATGACGTGTTCTAAAGCAGACCACAGCAGAGGCTCCTGTCAAATGAATGGAGAGAAAAAGGAAGTGGAGAGAGGAGGCGGGACTCAAGAAATGGCACCACAACGACCTTGGAATAAAAATGAGGTGCAGAAATGCTGAGCCCAACCCTTCTGAAATTCAGTCTCTTGCTCATTTTTTTTCAAATTGGCCTCATCGATTATTTTATTTTGCAAATCTTATTTAAACAGAGAGGGTAAATGACAACTAATCCTCAAGTTCTACTTTTTATTCCCCTTTAGGATTGTCTAACAATGACAATATTATCCTTAAAAACAAAACCAAACCTTTAGGAAGCATTTACCAGGTTTTGTTCAGGCCTTTTGAGACATGGCTGACCCAAACCATAGCAGGCCTCTAGTTTTCTCTTCTGGGCTCTGGATAGACGCATTGCTCTCAGCGTGGTTGCTGACGAGGCCTAAAACCAGCATCCCCTGTGCCTAGCTATTTGTGGAGTGCAGGGGCTACGCCCTGGTTGGGGTGGGGGGGGAGGGGGAACTGCGCCATAGCCCCAGGCAAACGCCAAGCTTTATCCCGCGTCGCCAGCAGGCGGCGCTATCCGCTATCCCGGAGGCACAGCAGCCACCGCCCTGCCCGCCCGCGACAATGGTCATTTCCGCTGCGGCTCTCTAAGCCTGCCCTGCCACGCCTTGGACTGTTTAGAAGCTGCACTTTTTTTTTCTTGCACGCAGCGATACTAGCTAACTTTTCTGCATTGTGACCATGCTGTTTGAAGACTTATCTCTTGGGGCTTTGAAAGGGTGAAAAGCTGTCAAAATTAAAGCAAAAAAATCCTAAAAATATATCATTACGTAATCAACACTTTTTTTTTTTTACAAAAGCTCTCTGGTTCATCTAGTTCGGACATTTTATGTAGGGCCTCTGACACAACAAAGAAATCAATATATGTTGAAAATTAAAATGCTTAAAAAGAATTCTCCTTCCTGTTTTTCTAGACCTCTGCAGGCCTAGACCACAGCTCGCGAAAATTCAGCTGCGGCGCCATCTGCTGGATATACTGCGACACTGCAAGACGCTATGGGGGAAGAAGGTGTTGGGGATGCAGATGAACGCCCAACTGTTTTCCCTGGAAAGACTCTGAGATAGCAGTCACAGGTAATCTGCTTGCCTTTTTTTTTTTTAATAGTTTTATTTATGTGGTACCGTGGAATCAAACTCAGGGCCTCATGTATGCTAGGCAGGCACTCTACTACTAAGCCACATTCCTAGCCCCAGTTTATCTAAAAGTAGATTAACCCTAGCTAGAAAATGATTTCCATGCCAGGTGCAGTTGGCTCACTACTACAATCCTAGCTGTTAGGAGGCTGAGATCTAAGGATCATGGTTCAAAGTTAGCCTGGCTCAGTGGTAGAGTGCTTGCCTTGTATGCATGAGGCCCTGGGTTCGATTCCCCAGAACCACATAAGCAAAAAGAAAAAAGCCGGACGTGGTGCTGTGGCTCAAGTGGTAGAATGCTAGCCTTGAGCTGAAGAGCTGAGAGACATCCCAGGATTAGAGTTCAGGCCCCATGATCAACCAAAAAAATAAAAATAAAAGTTAGCCCGGGCAGGAAAGTCTGTGAGACTCTCATCTTCAATGAACCACTAAAAATCTAGAAGTGGAGCTGTGCCTCAAGCGGTAGAGTACTAGCTTTGAGCAAAAAAAATGGCCTGGGAGACTGGCTAGGACCCGAGTTCAAGTTCCAGGACTAGCACAGGAAGGAAGGAAGGAGGGAGGGAGAGAGGGAAGAAAAAGAAAAGAAAGAAAGAAAGAGAAGGAAGGAAGATTTCCTTGTAGAGGAATCCTCAGGTAAATGAAGCAGCTTTTAATATATTGGTGATCTCAGCAAAGTCTGGAGTGTCAAAAGGCAGAAGCAGAATCCACTTTTGTTCCATTTGCCTTTCTTAGCTAAAGACTAAAACTATGTTTTCCATCAGTGTACAACTGGATGTATCAGAGACAGAAATCACTGCATTTTTCTTTGGAACAAGCTGATTTTGTAGAACAGAAAGAATTTCAAAGGTGAAGATGGTGACAGAAATAAAATTAATCTAGGTGCTTGCAAGGTGTTAAAAATGTGGCCTTGGTAATGTTTGATATAAGATTGCTAAGCCCTTCTACCATTTTCCAAATTCTTGTGTCAGTTCTCATTTATTTGAAGATTTTTCTATTTAGGAGACCAAGACCCTTTCCACTCAAGGGTCTAAACCCATTTGCAAACACATTTATATACATACTTCCACATAAGCTTGAATTTACCATTGGTGCAAATTTTATTAAAGCCCATAATCTGAAAATTCTTGGAGAACTGGTAGAAAGCAGAATTTTAGAGCAGAATGAGGCCAGCTCAGCCATCTGTCACTGATAGAGAAGTATTTGTAATGGAAACACATTATCAAACATACTTCTGACCTTACAGAGCATGGTAATTACTTTTTCTTTTTTCTTTTTGTCCATTGTGGGTCCTGAACTCTGGGCCTGGGCACTGTCCCTCAGCTCTTCTGCTGAAGGATAGTACTCTACCACTTGAGCTACAATGCCACTTCTGGCTTTTTCTGCTTATGTGGTACTAAGGACAAACCCAGGGCCTCATGCCCTCATGCATGCAAGGCAAGCACTCTACCACTGAGCCACCTTTCAGTCCCTCGTAATTACTTTCTAACCAAACTGAGGTTTATTGTGGGTTTTTGTTTTTGTTTTTTTGCTTTCCTAAGTCAGGCATGGAGTAGGTGGGTGTGTGTGGGGGGGAAAGTATGGCTGTAATCCCATCTCTAGGGAGGCTGAGATAGGAAGATCACAAGTTCAAGGTTCAAGGCCAGCCTGGGTTGCTTATCTATTTTGTCTCAATAATCCCTGCTTGTGTGTGTGTGTGTGTGTGTGTGTGTGTGTGTGTGTGTGTGTGTGTGTGTGTGCATGTGCTAGTCCTAGGGCTTGAACTAAGGGCCTGGGCACTGTCTTGAGGTTTTGTGCTCAAGGCTACCACTCTACCACTTGAGCCATACCTCTACTTCCAGCTTTTTAGTGGTTTATTTGAGATAAGTCTCACACACTTTCCTGCCCCAGCTAGCTTCCTAGCTGAGTAGCTAGGATTACAAGCATGAGCCACTGGTACCTGGCAGTACATACTAGCTTTCCTGAAAAAGATGGAAGTATCTTTATCAACATGTGGCAGAGACTCACTGACTACTTTGGGGTCCATATCATGTGACTTCCATCCTTTCTTCAATAACTGAGCATTCTTGCATGAGACCTCTTGATTCTACTTCCATAGAAAAATATTTTCAGCCGAGCACCAGTGGCTCATGCCCGTAATCCTAGCTACTCAAGAGGCTCAGATCTGAGGATCGCAGTTGAAAGCCAACCCAAGCAGGAAAGTGTGAGACTCTTATCTCCAATAAACCACCAGAAAACCAGAAGTGGCGCTGTGGCTCAAGTGGTAGAGCGCTCACCTTGAGCTGAAGAGCTGAGGGACAGTGCCCAGGCCCAGAGTTCAAGCCCCACAACAAGAAAGAAAGAAAGAAAGAAAGAAAGAAAGAAAGAAAGATAGATAGAAAGAAAGAAAGAAAGAAAGAAAGAAAAAAAGAAAGAAAGAAAGGAAGGAAGAAAGAAAGAAACAGAGATATTTTCCCAGGGCTGGGAAGGTGACTCAGTGGTAGAGTGCTTGCCTAGCATGCATGAAGCCCTGGGTTCAATTCCTCATTACCACATAAACAGAAAAAGCTGGAAGTGGTGCTGTGGCTCAAGTGGCAGACGGCTAGCCTTGTGCAAAAGAAGCTCAGGAATTGTGCCCAAGCCCTGAATTCAAGCCCCAGGACTGGCAAAAAAAAAAAAAAAAAAGTTAAAAAATATATAGTCCCAGCCTGGTTCTACTACTTGAGCCACAGTTCTACCTCCAGTTATTTTGCTGGTTAGTTGCAGATAAGAACCTCTCAGATTTGTCTGCCTGGTTGGGCTTCCATTTTGGAGTCTCAGATCTCAGACTCCTGAGTAGTCAGGCTTTCAGGACATATCTCATTTCTAATGGATTTGTAGAGCTCTTTCATTGAAGTAAATTGCTTGATAACAAATGAGCACTGGGGCTGGCCCTGTGTAGAGAACCGAGCACCTCTAAATGAAGGTGCATTCAGGGCAGGGCTGGCTCAGGACAGAGCTAGGAACAGAGGTGGAGGAAGCTGGATACCTTGACCCCTCCCAGTCTCCTTCTCATGGGGAACAAGACAGTTCCTTCAGAATGAACATTTCCTCCTCTATGGTTCTTACTTCTTTCATTCCTTTGCTTAAAGAATGCTTACCTTCAGAACAGAGTCATTTAAACCTACCACTTTCCTCAAGGACATCACAAAACATCCACTGAGCACTATTTCCTAGAGCTCAATGTCAAGAAGACTGCTTATTTCCCCAACATTAGATCTCAACTTTCAAATATTTGTGTTTGGCAAAAAGCAAGGGGAATTTTGTTCTACGGATGACTTTTCTCGTAACTTTTTGCTTGTTCTATAATCGGGCTTTTCAGAAGCCTATGTCTGTTCTGTGACAAGCATATAATAATCTAAATGACAAAGAAGGCTCTATCTGGGTCCTACTGGTTAGTGCATTCTTCATGGTTGAAACCATTACTCCAAAGTCAAGTGCAGTAATGCACATCTGTAATTCCAGCTACTTTGGAAGCTTGAACTGAAGAGCTGAGGGACAGCGCCAAGGCCCAGAGTTCAAGCCCCATGACTGGACCCAAAAAAAAGACCCCCCCAAAAAAAGAGGTTTTTTTTTTTGGGTCCAGTTGTGGGGCTTGAACTCTGGGCCTTGGCACTGTCCCTCAGCTCTTCAGCTCAAGACTAGCGCTCTACCACTTGAGCCACAGCGCCACTTCCGGCTTTTTTCTTTTTGTGTATATGGTGCTGAGGAATTGAACCCAGGGCCTCTAGCATGTAAGGCAAGCGCTCTACCACTGAGCCACCTTCCCAGCCCCTCATATTCTGTTTAAATGGAGGCTAGGGACTTGACTCAAGTGGCAGAGTGCCTGCCTAAATATGCTTGCGGCTGAATTCAAATCCAGTATCACATGAACTACACACACACACACACACACACACACACACACACACACACACACACACAAATGAAATGAGACCAATTCTATTATTTATGTTCATTTTGAATCCATAGTGCCTTAGATCAAGTTAGTTACTGCCTCAGATTGAGGATCTATTAGATAGGACTACAACACTCTGAGAGTTAGAAAAGGATATTTCTGAGAAAGGAACTGGTCTGTACACATAGAGACCAGGCCTAGAAAAGTGCCAAGAAAGCTGGGAATATGGCTTAGTGGTAGAGTGCTTGCCTAGTATTCACAAAGCACTGGGTTCAATTCCGCAGTACCATATAAACAGAAAAAGCCAGAAGTGGTGCTGTGGCTCAAGTGGTAGAATGCTAGCCTTGGGAGAAAAAGCTCGAAGACAGTGCCCAGGCCCTGAGTTCAGGTTCCAGAACTGGCACACACATACAATATGGAAAAGGAGGGTAGAAAGAACTCAGCTTGAGGTTAGCCATCCTCAGGCACAAGAGCATTTGTGGGAGAGGGGGCATTAGTAGTACAGACACCAGAAATCTATACAATATGCCCTTCAGGACATTTAGACCTAGTTGGAACACCATGGTTTTACAAAATCTGTTTCACCCCATTGATAAGTGGCCTCAGAGTGGGAGGAAGTTCAGAGGGAAAAAAAATAATACTACAAATTCCATTCATACTTATTTTGTGTGCCAGTACTAGGGCTTAAATGTAGGGTTTGAATGCTGTCCCTGAGCTTTTCCCGCTCAGAGCTGGCACTCTATCACTTGAGCCACACTTCCACATCTGGCTTTTTGGTGGCAAATTGGGGATAAGAGCCTTGATAGTTTCCTCCCTTGCCTAGCTTCAAACCTTGGTCCTTAGATCTTAGCCTCCTGAGTAGCTAGAATGACAGGTGTGAGCCACTAGCATTTGGCTTACTTATCTATTTATTTTATTTTTGCCAGTCCTAGGACTTGAACTCAGAGTCCCTGAGCTTCTTTTGCTCAAGGCTAGCACTCTACCATTTGAGTCACAGTGCCACTTCCAGCTTTTTCTGCTTATGTGGTGCTGAGGAATTGAACATAGGACCTTATGCATGCAAGGCAAGCGCTCTACCACTGAGCCACCTTCCCAGGCCTGGCTTCAAACTCTTTTTTTTTTTTAAGTGATGATAGAATTTTTATAGGATTATTTGACATTTAGAAGATATACACAATGCTGTCTCCTAGCTTCAAAATGCTGAGTAGAATAACAGGCTAGATGAAATAGGTGCTATATTTTTTGTTTTTTTTTATTGTGAATATACTGTACAGAGGGGTCTGGCTTCAAACTCTTAATCTCGTGTCAGTAGCCCAATTGCTGGGATTACAGATGTGTGCTAACATATGATGCTTTATTAATTTTTTCTTTGAGTTCATAAAAATTCTTACTTTGGTAATGTTAATAATTTACAAAAATATAAATATAATAGCATATAATTTTTACATTATACATTGTATACATATTATATATGAAAAAAATGTCTGATAACTCAAGTAGTAGAATGCCTACTGGGCAAGCACAGTGTGTTGAGTTCAATCTTGCCTAAATAAATTAATAATTTAAAATACTGATATGGCTGGGTACCAGTGGCTCACACCTATAATCCTAGCTACTCAGGAAACTAAGGCTGAGGATCAGGTTCAAAGCCAGCCTGGGCAGGAAAGTCAGTGAGGCTCTTATCTCCAATCAACCACTCAAAAACTGAAAGTGGTGCTATGGTTCAAAGTGGTAGAACCCTAGCCTTGTGTGAAAAAGCTCAGAGAAAGCACCCAGGACCTGAGTTCAAACTCCACAACCAACAAAAACAAAAACCCCTATATCATAGGTAATAAACCTAAATGTAAGCATCACTCACTTTTCAGGAACAGTAGCAAAACACTGAAGGCTTCTGAGTAAGAGAGCAGAAAAGACATCATTGTTGACTAGAGGTGATGTAGAGAAACAACGCCCAGCATTGAGGAGGCCACACAGAGGCACCATGCTTGCCTTCAAGAGATGGTACAGCCTTGAAGTGCCAGTGGCTTATGCCTATCATCCTAGCTACTTAAAAGACTGAGCTCTGTGGTTCAAGGCCTTCTCTAAAGTAATGAGCAAAAAGTCAGGCTGGGTGGTGGCTAAAGTGACAGATCATCAATGGAGCAATCAAGCCAATGAATGCCAGGCTTTCCAGTATGGCTCTCTACTTCCCATCACTGCCCCTTCCCCCACCCCACCCCCCAAAAAAAGAGCTAGCAGAGTTGGGAAAGGGACATATATCTATAATTTGGCTACTTATAAGCCTGAAGCAGGAGAATTGAAAGCTTAAGGCCACACAGGCAACTAAGTGATACTTTACCTTAAAATAAAATAAAATTTATTTTTTAAAAAGGGCTGGATGTGCCGGGCACCAGTGGCTCATGCCTATAATCCTAGCTACTCAGGAGGCTGAGATCTGAGGATCTCGGTTCAAAGCCAGACCAGGCAGGAAAGTCTGTGAGACTATTATCGCCAATAAAAACCACTAGAAAGCCAGAAGTGGCGCTGTGGCTCAAGTAGTAGAGCGCTCGCCTTGAGCTGAAGAGTGCAGGGACAGTGCTCAAGCCCAGAGTTCAAGCCCCATGACCAACAAAAAAAAAAGGGCTGGATGTTGGCTCAATGGTAGAAGACTTGCCTAGGTAATAGGTTGTACATACACATTTAGTGGTTCAATCCCCAGCAGGGAAGAAAAACAATAACAAAAACCAGGAGCTGCTTGGCAATCTGACTTACTATAGGGAAAAAAACCAATGGTACATAATAACTACTTCCTGGATAAAAAGGAAAGATGATGAAAAAAAAATTTAAATTTTTTGCTAGTTTTGGGGCTTGAACTCAGGGCCTGTGCGTTGTCTCTGAGCTTCTTTTTGCTTAAGGCTAGCACTATACCACTTGAGCCACAGCGCCACTTCCAGCTTTTCCTGTTTATGTGGTACTGAGGTATCAAAACCAAGGTTTTCTTGCATGCTAGGCAAGCACTCTACCACTAAACTACATTCCCAGTCCACCATATACTACTTGTACAGGGAGGTTTCCTTGGAACATTTGCATAAATTCTATTAATCTCACCCCCTCTATCACTGTCTTCCCCCATAAAAAGAACAGGTTTTAAGGGCTGGGAAAGTGGCTCAGTGGTAGAGTACTTGCCTGGCATGCATGAGGCCCTGGGTTCAATTCCTTAGCACCACATAAACAGAAAAAACCATAAGTGGCGCTGTGGCTCAAGTGGTAGAGTGCTTGCCGTGAGCTGAAGAGCTGAGGGACAGCACCCAGGCCCAGAGTTCAGGCCCCATGACTGGCAAAATAAAAGAACAGGTTTTAAGTTTAATTAATTTATTTTTTATTTGTTTGGGTCCAGTCATGGGGTTTGAACTCTGGGCCTGAGCACTATCCCTCAGTTCTTCAGCTCAAGGCTAACATTCTACCACTTGAGCCACAGCGCCACTTCCAGCTTTTTTCTTATGTGGTGCTGAGGAATCAAACCCAGGGCCTCAGGCCTGCAAGGCAAGCGCTCTACCACTGAACCACCTCCCCAGCCCCTTAAGTTTAATGTATAAACATACACTGCCTGCAGAAAGAACTGAGTTTTTAATTGGGCTCCAAATGGCCTCAACCTAATATTTTCATGTCAAATTCCACATCTTTTATTTGATTGTGTTTCTTTTTTTTTCTTTATCTTTAACCACCAAGTAAATGTTTAGCTTCAGTTCTTAGAAGAAACAATGGCTGGGCTGAAGCTAGGTGGTAAAGTATTTGTTTAATATGCAGTAGGTCTGAGTTTGATCTTAACACCAAAAAAGAAAAGAAACAAAAAAAGAAGAGGAAGATGGGGTGAAAAAGGAGGAGAAGGAAGAGGAGGAGGAGAAGAAAGAAGAAGAAGAAGAAACACATAAAAATGTGAAAGCTTAGCCAAGTGCTGGTGGCTCATACCTATAACCCTAGCTACTCAGGAGGCAGAGATCTGGGAATAGTGGTTCAAAGTCAGCCCTGGCAATAGAGCCCATGACACTCTTAGTTCCAATTAACCACCAAGAAGCAAGGGGGGAAAAAAGTGAAAGGTTTCCAGGCATGGTGGTGCTTGCGTGTGTACCCAGAGGTGAAAGGATTGCATTCAAGCCAGACCTAGGCAAAAGTTTGAGAACTTATCTGAAAACAAACTTCAAGCAAAATGACTGTGTCATGGCTCAAATGGTAAAGCATCTGCCTAGCAAGTTCCAGACCCTGAGTTAAAGTTCTAGTAATGAATTTAAGATGTTGTTGTCCTGGTCTTTCAGAAGATACCTGCTTTGTAGTGGTTAAAATGTTTTGGAAGAGGGGGAAAGAAGTTGGAAGGACTAATCTGAATAGCTTCTCTATTTTTAGAAATTCTATTCTGACCAAAATTTCCCAGCAAAGGGGGGGGGGGTTAAAGTTCCCAAAGAACACCATAATAAGGCATAATGATGGCTTAGCATTGTGGATAACAGAGCCAATCTCAAATTTCCTGATCTTATCCTTCATTCCCACCCTCCATCTCCATGGTGAGTGAAGCTGATAAGAGGATTCCAGACACACTGTCTAGCTGAGGCTCAGGCCTTCTTGTGGATGTTGGATGTCGTATTGGGAAAAGGACCCCAGAGCATCAAGCTCCACTTCTGACTTTTTGTCCGATAACTGGAGATAAGGGTTTTGTAGAGGGTTGGGAATGTGGCTCAGTGGTAGAGTGCTTGCCTCGCATGTATAAAACTCTGGGTTCAATTCCTCAGTACCACATAAACAGAAAAAGCCAGAAGTAGTGCTGTGGCTCAAGTAGTAGAGTGCTAGCCTTGAGCAAAAGAATTTCAGGGACAGTGTCTAGGCCCAGAGTTCAAGCCTCAGGACTGGCAAATACATAAATAAATAAATTTTAAAAAATTAAAAAAAAAACAAAAAGAGTCTCACAGACTTTCTTGCCCAAGCTGGCTTCAAACTACAATCCTCAAATATCAGCTCCTGACTAGCTAGGACTACAGGCATTCACCATTGGAGCCTACTCCTGAATCACTGGGATTCTTCTGACCTTTTTTTTTTCTTTTTGGTTAGTTGTGGGGTTTGAGCTCAGGGCCTGAGCACTGTCCCTGAGCTCTTTTTGCTCAAAGCTAGTGGTCTACCACTTTGAGTCACAGCACCACTTTGGTTTTCTGGTGGTTCACTAGAGAGAAGAGTCTCACAGACTTTTTTGCCAGGCTGGCTTGAACTGTGATCCTCATATCTCAGCCTCCTGAGTTGCTAGGTTTACAGGCGTGAGCCATCAATGCCTAGATCTTCTGTTCTTTTCTACCATACCACTAGGCACTCCTGGCTTGTCCTGCTTGGATTCTTAATATACAAACATAAGGATCTAGGTTAGAAATTGTGATCCTTTCCTACCATGAGATCCCTATACACATTAACTTCCTGCTTCAAATCTTTCCTTGAAGGTCTAACAGGCATCTCAAGCTTCCTGTGTCCAAAACAAAACCTAGAGGTCTGTGCTCCTTACTACTTTTTTTTTTTTTTTGGTCGGTCGTGGGGCTTGAACTCTGGACCTGGGGGCTGTCCCTCAGCTCTTCAGCTCAAGGCGAGCGCTCTACCACTTGAGCTACAGCACCACTTCTGGTTTTCTGGTGGTTTATTGGAGATAGGAGTCTCACGGTCTCTCCTGCCTGGGCTGGCTTTGAACCTCGATCCTCAGATCTCAGCCTCCTGAGTAGCTAGGATTACAGGCGTGAGCCACCAGCGCCCAACTCCTTACTACTTTTAAACTCATTCTTCCCAGACTGTTCCTTGTCTTAGTAAATATCAACTCCATTGGAGTCATTCTGGTATTGGGATTTAAACTGTGGGCCTCAAGCTCTGCTCGGAGTTTTTTTTTTTTCCATCATGGCTGTCATTCTACTATTTGAGCCCACCTCCTCTTCTGGCTTTTTGCTGGTTAGAGATAATAATCTCATATTTGTCTGTCTGGTAGTGTGTGTGTGTGTGTGTATGTGCGCGCGCGCGCGCGCGAGCGTGCATGTGCATGCACATACCAGTATTTAGGCGTGAACTTGCTATCACTTGGCTTTTTCATCAAGGCTGATGTTCTACCACTTGAGCTACAGTGACACTGCCAACTTCTTGCTGGTTAATTGAAGACAGAGTCTCCCAAACTTTTCTGCCCAAGCTGGCTTCAAACCACATCCTCAGATCTCAGTCTTCTGAGTAGCTAAGATTATAACCATGAGCCATGGGCACCAACTTCCAGGCTGTTTCACAGCAAGGATTATCCTCACCCTGCAGATGGGAAATGTCCCAAAATACAGTGAGACACTGTCACAGATCACTTTATCTAATCACTCTAGAAGCCAGACTTCCCAGTGCCTGGCTGGGAGAGGCTTACACTTCCAGAGGAGTCGCTGAGGAGCCAGCCTAGTCTTTTACTGTCCTATTTTATTATTCAGTTCTTTTTTTTTTTTTTGTCAGTCGTGGGGCTTGAACTCTGGGCCTGGGCACTGTCCCTCAGCTCTTCAACTCAAGGCTAGCATTCTATCACTTTAGCCACAAAACTACTTCCAGTTTTCTAGTAGTTAATTGAAGAATCTCACAGACTTTCCTGCCTGGGCTGGCTTTGAACTGAGATCCTCAGAGCTCAGCCTCCTGAGTAGCCAGGATTACAGACATGAGCCACCGGCACCTGGCAAAGGTAAGAATCTTAAGGACGTTCTTGCTCAGGTTGGCTTTCAACACTATCCTCAGATCTCACCTCCCTGAGTAGCTAGGATTATAGGCATGAGCCATGGGTACCCAGCTCCTATTAGTTCTTGAAATTCTAATCTCTATTGGATTTATTTTTATTGACCATATGGTACACAATTTCTCTCTCTCTCGGCCTGGGAAGGTGGCTCAGTGGTAGAGTGTTTGCCTTGCATGCATGAGGCCCTGGGTTTGATTCCTCAGCACCACATAAGCAGAAAAAGCCAGAAGTGGTGCTGTAGTTCAAGTGGTAGAGCACTAGCCTTGAGCTGAAGAGCTGAGGGACAGTGCCCAGGCCCAGAGTTCAGGCCCCACAACTGGCAAAAAAAAATTCTCTCTCTCTTTCTCTCTCTTCCTATCCACCCCTTTCATCCCCTCTCCTCTTTCTTTCTGCCAGTACTAGAGCTAAAATTTAGAGCCAGAGTATGCTCCTTTAATTTTTTTGCTCACAGCTAGTGCTCTACCACTTGAGCCAGACCCCCATTTCTGGCTTTTTGCTGGTCAATTGGAGATAAGACTCTTCCCTATTTGTCTTTGAACTGTGATCCTTAGAATTCAGACATCTGAGTAGCTAAATTTACAGGCATGAGTCACCAGCGTTTCTCTTTCTCTCCCTCAAACAACTTAGGTTTACTATCAGTCAATTCAGTTAAAATACAGAGGAAAGGCGAAAGAATAGCCTGACATTTAAAATGTTTCTTTGTTGTAACACAAAGGAGTTTTCCTCTTCTTCCCCCACATTTGTAAGCCTGGCCGGGTCCCTTGGGCTCATACAAATAAACAGAGCTGTGGAGGGAACAGGCTAAGTTGATTTTTGTAGTTACAGGCTGTTCCACATCAACCATTTATAAGGTCATTGGGGACCACAACTTACCAGAACCAAGAACTATGTAATTTAAAATGAGGAAATCTTGCTCTAGGAGAAACATTCGAAGCTCTTCCAGGGTTTCTAAGTGGCTTATATTGCTGACTGTCGGAACTATTGGAACAAAACATGATGGAGGGTGAGGGGAAAGAACACAGACTAGGGAATCAAAATAGTGCTGTAAAAGTAAAGGCCTGAGAATACAGGTCCACATGGGGAGGAGCTTACCTGGTTCTTCTTGTCTTCATTGCATCACCTAAACCAGGGGGTGGAGATAACTCCACATTTGTATAGTTTGGGGAAATAAAACAAGTAGTTAAAGTTGAGATATAAAAGTGGTGTTCTAGGGCTGGGAAGGTGGCTCAGTGGTAAAGTGCTTGCCTCACATGCATGAGGCCCTGGGTTCAATTCCTCAGCACCACATAAACAGAAAAAGCCAAAGTGGCATGGTAGCTCAAGTAGTAGAGTGCTATCCTTGAGCTGAAGAGCTGAGGGACAGCGCCCAAGCCCAGAGTTCCAGCCCCATGACTGACAATAAATAAATAAATAAGGTTCTATACTGATATGTTTGGAGAGGAAATAATGAAAGTCTTATAGTTTTCATTAATGAGGGAAAGGGGAGCCAACACCAGTGACTCACAACTTAATCCTAGCTGCTCAGGAGGCTAACATCTGAGGATCAAGGTTCAAAGTCAGTCCAGGCAGAAAAGTCCATGGGACTCTTATCTCCAATTAACCACCAAAAAGCTGGAAGTAGAGCTTTGGTTCAAGTGGTAGAGCACTAGCCTTGAGCAAAAGAGACAGTGCCCAAACCAGCACCAAAAAGAAAAAAAAATTAATTACATTCACTATTGCTGATTTCAAGTTGGCTCACAAAATTCCTAAACATGTAATAAGTGGGCCTAGCAGCAAACCGTGAATGGGGCATAGCATAAAAGAATCAAGGGGGTCTGATGAGGGAAATTCTCAATGACTTAAAGTAGGAAGAAATGGACAGACATTGGGAGAGGCTGAATGCTCTCAAATTGAACAACCTAACAGGAGATGTTCACCTCTAAGTTTCCTAACTGTATAATGTATGCACTGACATTTTGTATTGAGGCTCTAGTTTCAGAATTATATAGGAGCAAACAAATACTCAGTATTCTTGAAATCCACTAGCTCTGTGTCCTGGGAGCATGAGCAATACTCCAGTATGGAGCTGGCAAAAACAAAGGGGAAAGGTTACTCTGAAAGTCAGAGTCCTTAAGAAATCCCCCACTATAAGCCAGGTGTCAGTGGTTCACACCTGTAATCCTACCTAAGCAGGAGACTGAGATCTGAGGCTAACAGTTCAAAGCCAGCCCAGGCAGGAGAGCCCCTGACACTCTTTATCTCCAATTAATCACCAAAAAGCAAGATGTGGAGCTGTGGCCAAAGTTGTAGAGTGCTATCCTTGAGCAAAAAATCTCAGGGATACAGGACAGGCAGGCACGCACACGCACACGCGCACACGTGCACACACACACACACAGCTTATTGTAAAAGTTGTTGAACTTACTGCAGAAGCAGAATTCTAATTATACTTCAGAGGTCTTAAATGGAAGACAAATTCCCTTTGCTTTTCTTTGATACATTAGTAGTAGCTTTGTCACTTTGTCTTAAGATAACAAATTCTCAGAGCGCTAGTGGTTCACACCTATAATCCTGGCTACTCAGGTGAGGGCTGTGTTTTAAAACAAGGCTGGGAAGGAAAGTCTGTGAGACTTTTGTCTCCAATTAACTGCTAGAAAACCAGAAGTGGCACTGTGGCTCAAAGTGGTAGAGTGTTAGCCTTGAACAAAAAAGCTCAGGGACAGCATCCAGGCCCTGAGTTCAAACCCCATGATTGACAAAAAAGAAAATAAAAGTAACAGGGACTGGAAATGTGGCTTAGCAGTAGAGTGCTTGCCTCCCATGCACAGAGCTCTGGGTTCGATTCCTCAGCACCACATAAAGAGAAAACACCGGAAGTGGTGCTGTGGCTCAAATGGTCGAGTGCTAGCTTTGAGCAAAAGAAGCTCAGGGACAGTGCCTAGGCCTTGAGTTTAAGTCCCAGGACTGCCCAAAAAATTAAAAAGATAACAAATGCCCTAGCATTTCTTTTCCCTATGATCTAGACCTAAAGCCAGTCACAGGCTTAGAAAGAGCCTAGGAGTAAAAGAAGCAGCTGTCATTTTAGGCATTTATCCTGAAATCTTCCTCTTCTAGTATGAGATAAATTATTTCAAGACCGAATACTTTATTTCCCACAGTTCACTAATATCTTAGTTGGTTCAGTGGTGTTTACCTATAGTTCCAGCTACTTAGGAGGCAGAATGATCAATGGAGCTTTTGAGTTTCAGACCAGCCTGAATCCCATCTTAAAGAAAAATGGTCCTTAAATACTTTTTTTTAAGCTTATGGTATAGAACAATGGTAGAGGATATGCCTAACTTGTGAAAAGCCTTGGATTCAATCTCCAGAACCACAAAAAAAATAATCAAAATGCTCTTTTTTTTGGCGGGGGTAGGGTGGATAG
>NW_012267258.1:2826033-2848864 GCF_000151885.1 Dipodomys ordii | reverse complement strand
CTCTACCACTTGAGCCACAGCGCCACTTAAGGCTTTTTTCTTTTTGCTTATGTGGTGCTGAGGAATCGAACTCAGGGCCTCAGGCATGCAAGGCAAGTGCTCTACCACTGAGCCACCTTCCCAGCCCCCACCTCCAAAATTAATTCCAGCAGGGGGCAGCAAAGTTAAATATGGACCCTAATACCTTTAATGATTTTGGGATGCAAGACAGCGCATTTCTTTTTCTCTAAAATTGTCCATTACCACCATCTCAGCATAGCAGTTCCCTTTTAAAAAAAAATGCTTTACCTTGTGTTAAGCAAGCACTGTGTAGGTGCTGACTGAGGTACTAATCATCTCATTTAATCCTCGTGACAATGTATCATTTATGAGTTACATGCTATCCCATTTTGAAAGGGAGGAGATTGAGAGAGATTAAGAAATTCTCCCAAGGAACCACTGCTAGAAAACAAAGAAACAGAGTCTAAACTAATCAGAAGTACAATCACTTAGATTCCTTGCTTCCCTCAGAGGCTGCCTGCTTGAATAGAATGGAGGCAGTAGGGCAAGAGAGGGAGAAAAAGTGATTTTTTAAAATTGGATCACATGAGCACTAAACCTAAAAATGCTTATTGTCATTATGATGATTGTTGGTGCTAGAGACAGAACTCAGGGCCTTGTGCCTGTCAATTTAACACTCTACCATTGAGCTACCCTTCCAGTCCCAGTCCAGTTTATTACAGTCATTATTATTTTTGTTTGATTGTTTGCAGGTACTGGGCCTTGAACTCAAAGCCTCACATCCTCCCTTAGCTTTTTCCCTCCTGACTTGCTTTATCATACCTCCACTTCTGGCTGCTCATTAATTGACAATTGATAAAGAGTCTCTTGGACTTTTCTGCCCAGGTTGGATTTAAACTACAACCCTCACATCTCAGTCTCTTAAGTAGTGAGGATCATAGGTGTGAACCACACATGCCTGGCTTGTTATTTTCTAAATTGCCAAATTAAGTTGTATCAAGGTCAGTTGGCTAGAACCAGTGGTCAATTTTTTTTTTTAATATTTGACCAGTCCTGCGGCTTGAACTCTAGGCCTGGGTGCTGTCCCCAGCTCCTTTTGCTCAAGGCCAGTACTCTACCACTTGAGCCACAGCTCCACTTCTGGCTTCTCCTGTGATTTTAATTGGAGATAAGAGGCTCACAGACTTTCTTGCTGGGGGCTGGCTTCCAACTGTGATCTTCAGATCTCAGCTGTTTTGTTTTTTTTTTGGGTGGGGGGTCCGGTCGTGGGGCCTGAACTCTGGGTCTGGGAGCTGTCCCTCAGCTCTTCAGCTCAAGGCTAGCGCTCTACCACTTGAGCCACAGTGCCACTTCTGGCTTTTTTTCTTTTTGCTTATGTGGTGCTGAGGAATCAAACCCAGGGCCTCATGAGTGCAAGGCAAGCACTCTACCACTGAGCCACCTTCCAAGCCCAACTCAGCTTTCTTGAGTAGCACAGGCATGAACCACCTGTACTTAATTCCAGTGGTCAATTTGAAGAGCGGTTTTGTTTTCTCCCCCGAGTGCTGGGGATTGAACCCAGGACTTTAATCATGCTACGCAAGTGGTCTACACTAAACTGTATTCCCAGGTGTTTTCTTTCACCATTAGCACTATTTAACTCTACTCACCCCTCTTTCCTGGTTTCCTCGAAGCTGTTCCTTCCATCCTTCCCCAGTTTTGCTTCTTCTAGATTCAGCCTTTGGTCCTTGACTCTTTTTTGTCTATTCCACTCCTTGATGAACTCAGTGTCAGGACCTTAGAATAGTATTTAAACATCTGTCTCAGGCCATCATTCTCCTTTGAGATATACTCTAATGTTCAATTGCACACTCTCCATTGCCACCTCCACAAGAATGAAAATTGTTGACTTAACATGACCTGAAACAAAGCCCTGATTACCATTCTCTCCATGCCTACTCCACTCACAGCCTTTTGCATCTTTTATAGCAAATTCATCTCTTATTCAGGCTAAAAATCCTAGATAATCCTTGACTTTCCCTCATACAAGTCTATAGGAAATGAAAAGGGATTTCTCACTAGAATGTGGCTGACTCTTAACTACTTTTTCTAGTGCCTCTGCCACACCTGGTCTGATTCATTTTCTCAAATGAATCGCTGCAATGAATATTATCTCAAAACACCTCCCTGTTTCTATTTATGTTTTTCCATAATATATTCTCCATACATGGACTAAAGTGATCCCCCCCACCCCTAGTATTGGGCTGGAACTCAGAGCCTGGTGCTCTCACTTAGCTTTTTTTGCTCAAGGCTAATATTCTACCACTAGTCACTCCTCCAATTTGGTTTTTGCTGTTAATTGGATTTGTCTTCTCAAGCTGGCTCCTACTCTCCAGAGAAGCCAGGATTATAGGCTTGAGAGAATAATAGCCTGTGTTTTGTTTTTGAGATAGCATTTCTTTAAATTTGCCCCAGGTGCTGACTTGAAACACCTGATCCTCTGCTTCTGCCTCTTGAGCAGCTGATGCCCAAACCCATTTTTGCTTTCACTTTGCCTTTCCCTACTTCAGTTAAAACACACACACACACACACACAAAACAACAAAAAACCCTCCAGCGATTCATACATACTCTGTAGAACAATTGCTTTGTTTTTGTGCCAGTTTTGGGGTTTGCACTTGGGAGCTGGGCACTGTACCTGAGTTTTTTTCAATCAGGGCTAGCACCCTACCATTTGAGTCACAGCTCCACTTCTGGCTTTTTGATTATTAGAGATACAGTCTCATGGCATTTCCTTTCTGGGCTAGCTTTGAACCTGAAAAGCTAGGATTACATGCATGTGCCACTTGCACCGGACTAACAACCACTACACTTTTATGTCTCAGAGACAACTGAGGAACTTAAGAGGATGACAGAAGAAAGTAAAGACACTTGCAATAAAGGATGGTTCTGAGAAATCATCTTTGCGGGAGTGACCAAAGCCATGCAGATAGTATGACACACAAGGTGGTGCCAAAGGACAACACAGAATTGAATGGTAGCTTCGGCTCCACCTCTCCCACTGTGTTACCTTCAACTACTTTCCTCGTTTGTAAAATGGGGCTTCTGGAACGGATGGAACGTAGTAATGCAGTGCGAGAATCCCACTACTGGCTTCCTAAGCAATCAAACAATGTAAGTTGGAGCCTGAGGCAGGAGAAAAGTTTGAGCTGTGGAGTTCAGCCTGGTATGGGCAACAGGTTTATGTAAACAGGTTTATTTAAAGCAGGGTGCCCATGGCTCACGCCAGTAATCTTAGCTACACTAGGAGTCTGAGATCTGAAGTTCGCGGTTCAAAGCCAGCTTGGACCATGAAGTCCGTGATCTCCAATTAACTACCAGATAGCAGGAAAGGCTCAAGTGGTAGACTACTAGTCTTGAACGAAAAAGCTCAGGGACGGGTGCCCAAGTCCTGAGTTCATGCCCCAGGACCTGACCCCCAATTCCAGGGGTGGGGGGAAAGAGTTTATTTGAAGAGGAGGATGAGAAAAACGTGAGCCTCAGGATTTGGGGCGCGCTGGTGGTTAATTACGACCTGGGATGGGAAGCAAGGCGTCCTTCGGCCCTCTCTCCCTGTTCGATGAAAGCGGATGCTGCTCCGGGCGCTGCGGGCCGGACAGGCTTCGGTGCGGCCCCCACGCACCGGCCCGGACTCGTAGGGAGCGGTGCAGCGCGGACCCGCCGCCGTGGAGCAGGCGCGGGGCTGGGCGGGCAGCGGGCGGGCTCCCTTCGGCCCCTTTACCAGGCACCTGACCTCGCCAGGCCTTTGCTCCGCTGACGCCACTTCCCTCTCAGGGTAGCGCAGCCCAGGCGCCTCCCTCCTCCCTACTCCGCCTCACCTGGCCCACGTTCGGGCCCAGCCGCCTCTTGTTCCACCCCCTACTTTGGGCTCCTTCCGCAAAGTTTGGTTTGAACTTTTAAACCCACCAATCAGCGCGCTCTCTGAGCGCGGAGGGCCCGGGGGCGTGGCCGGGGCGGCCGGGGCGGGGTCGGAAGCCCGCCCGCCGGGACGCGTGGCCCGGGGAGGGGTATATATGATCCCCCCGGGTGCGCCGCCTGCATTCTGCTTCTCCCGTGGACTCCTTGGTAGTCTCTTAGCGGGAGATCCTTGTCGCCGACCTCTTCCCCTCCCCGGATTTTGCCCGCGTCACTGATATCCACAGGTCCCCAACATGGTGAGTAGGAGCCTCACGGGACAGTGGGTCCGGGATGAATGGGATGCGGGCCGGGGAGGGGGTGACACGTGGGACCGGACCCGCGACAGCTCATCCGACGGCTCCGGTTGCGTCTGCTTCAACTGGCCAGGCTGGGAAAGCCCAGGTCAGCGGACCCGCCGGGACAACTTGCCCTCGGTGGAAGTGGAAAGTCCACTTTGTGGGTTTTGTGTCCCGCTTGTGTTCTGACGGCCCTTGGGCTTGAACTCAGAGCCTGGGTATCGCCCCTGAGCTTTTTGGCTCAAGGCTTAGCGTTCTACCCCGTGACCTATAGCCCCACTTCCGGCTTTTTGGTGGATTGACTCCGAACTTTCCTGCCGGGGCTGACTTTGAACCGTGATCCTCGGATCTCAGCCTCTTGAGGGAGCCCCCAGCACCCCTGGTTTTAGAGAGAGAGAGAGAAAAAAGCTCTCTTGATCCAAGAGAGAGAAAGCAGCCTCTCCTGGCCGGCTGGCATTACTGCTCTTCATATTTGCTCCCCAAAACTTGAAGGCACTCAAAACTCCCCGCATTTCCCCCAAGTGATCTCCCCTTTCCTCCGCCCTGGAGGGCCGAGGGCGCCAGCACTTCCGGGCGCCTCCACGCCCTGTGACACGCTGCTGAGTCACCTGGAGGCCAGCTCCTCATTTGGAGGGAATAATTAACTGTCACGTCGCCTCCTCCTGCATTACTAGTGTTCTATTTAGTGGAATGTTTATGACTGAAACTTTCTGCGTAAGCCAGGTTGGAGAAGCAATTCCCTAAAAAGGATTTTCTTATATAAAGCCTCATACCAAATTAAGGTTCGGTTTTCAAGAAACAAGTGGCAGCTGGGTGCGTGGTAATTTAGCAGGGCCTTGGGTTTATCCTCACATCACAACAGTAAAGCCATGGAGGGGCTGGGAAGGTGGCTCCGTGGTAGAGCGCTTTCCTTGCATGCATGAGGCCCTGGGTTCGATTCCTCAGCACCACATAAGCAAAAAAGAAAAAAGCTGGAAGTGACGCTGTGGCTCAAGTGGTAGAGCGCTAGCCTTGAGCAGAAGAAGTGAGGGACAGCGCCCAGGCCCAGAGTTCAGGCCCCACGACTGGACCCCCCCCCCCCAAAAAAAAGGAAAGCCATGGAATTATTTACAGCTTGAGCACTTTTTGTATAGCTACCCAGGGGTATTGGAAACCACTAAGCTGGCCTGTACTGGCAGTGTAACTAAAAGAAACTGTTTTTAAACCAGCAGCAAAATAGTATCCATCCCCCCCCACCACCAGGGGCACTAGGGTTTGAACTCTCCCAGTGTTCTATGATTTGAACCATGCCTCCAGCCCCAAACAGCATCATTTTAAAGAAAGGGATTTAGTGCCAGGTGCTGGTGGTTTGTAAATCCTAGCTACTGAGGAGTCTGAGATCCTGAGTGTGGCAGTTTGAAGACAGCTGAGGCAGAACGCGGGTGAGACTAATCATCTCCAATGAATCATCAGAAAGCCAGAAGTGGAGCTGTGTTTCAAGTAGTGAAGTGCTAACTTTAAGCAAAAGAAACTCAGGAACAGCATCTAGGCTGAGTTCAAGCCCCCACCCCCCAAAAAACTGGTGAATAGCTGACGATACTCCAAAAATGTGTCTTCTAACTTGCTTGAATACATTTTTACCAAGAAAGAACATGAAAGACACTTTAAAAAGTGATTCCGAAAGCAGCAGAGATGTTTAAAGGGCAAGAGGCAAAGCAACACCTGTTTATACCAGGTTTTTTTTCTTTTTTTAATGAGATAGTGGCTGCTTATCCAGCTAGACTAAGTGATTCACCTATGCCCAGGTGACCCCAGCAGAATGGAGGGCCAGCAGTAATTAGGCCACTGAGATTGACTACTGTCTTCAAGAAAGTAGCTTGGACTGTGCCCAAGCCCTGAGTTCAAGCCCCAGTAATGATGCAAAAATTAAAAAGTGAATCTTTGCAGACATTAAATTCCTGGGGCCTGTGTAGGGAACCGATCATGAACCAATAATTGCTTCTCCACCTTTGGGGGCTGTGAAGTTTCCAAAGTCCTGGTAAAGGTAAGCATGATGCAATAGTTAAACAGGACTCTAGAACAAACACCTCCTGTTCTCTCCCACAGCCCTGGAGCCTGCACAAGTACGCATAGGTGATGCTGAGTTTGCTGATGGGTTGGCTAGGCTCAATCATTTTATGGGGCATGCAAGTGGGAAGAAGGCGATCAAAAGCCAAAGGTTGTGAGCAATGGGGTTTTTATTACCTTAGGTTGTGAAACTAGGTAGGCAGCTTGACAATAGTTTCTTCTTCCTTTTTTTTTTTTTTATATCAGTCCTGGAGCTTGAATTCGGAGCCTGGGTGCTCCTTGAGATCTCAAGGCTAGAGCTTTACCATTTGAGCTGCAGCTCCATTTCCTACTTTTTGGTGATGGTTAACTGGAGTCCTGTGGACTTTCCTGCCTGCACTGCCTTCGAACCACAGTCCTCAGAGCTCAGCCTCCCAAGTAGTTCACATTACAAGCACAAGAACTAATTTCTTCAAACAATTGCAGTAAAGTCTTGGGGTCCTTTTTAGGCTTTATTAGCATGCCCTTCCCCTGCCATCATGGGTTGGTGGTGAAGGAAAAAATGTTTTTCCTGAAGATTAGATTCCTCTACAAAGTGAAAAGGCTGTCTCCGACCACTCTTTTTAAAATACAGCTTATCTAACATTTTCTTCCTGAGTCATAGGGCTGCAGTCTGTCGGTTTCAGCTGGTTTTAAAGAGAAGAAGCAGCTCTTGTCTTGTAAAAAATAGGATTAAGGAAGGATTAGCATGAGCTCAGCAGTTACTCAATCCCACCGACAATGAATCAGCCTTGGAAAGGGGAATTTTTACAGCAGTTTAACAAATGAGCAGGCAAATTTCCAAGGAGATGGAGCTGTAACAGTACATCTTATGGATCTATTGTGGCAACAAAGTAAGGGAGTAGGTTTCCTAGTAGGTCATTAACCTGTCTTTAGTCTGCCAAAGCGTTGTTCTTTTTTTTTTTTTTTTTGTCTGAATTAGGACTTCTACAAAGATTTTTGCTTGTGAAATATTCCTTGGCCAAAGAGTGGCTTCTGAAAGGTAGTTATAGTTCTTTGAAAGTGAGTCATTTAGGTGTGAGACATTCCCAGATCCCTCATCTAATGTGTCATAATAATGGCTTTTGTTTTTCTCCTTTCCACAGCGTGAGTGTATCTCCATCCACGTTGGCCAGGCTGGTGTCCAAATTGGCAATGCCTGCTGGGAGCTCTACTGCCTGGAACACGGCATCCAGCCTGATGGCCAGATGCCAAGTGACAAGACCATTGGGGGAGGAGATGACTCCTTCAACACCTTCTTCAGTGAGACAGGCGCTGGCAAGCACGTGCCCAGGGCAGTGTTTGTAGACCTGGAACCCACAGTCATTGGTGAGCTGACCTCAGTAACTAACCCAGGGGATTTCCCAAGGTTCTGAGACGAGAGATCTGTCCAGGGGCTCCACTGATGATGGCCCAGGCTTGTGCAGGTTGTTAGTGACAGGTGGTTTGCTTTCTTCCTTTGGCAGATGAAGTTCGAACTGGCACCTACCGTCAACTTTTCCACCCTGAGCAGCTCATCACAGGCAAGGAAGATGCTGCCAATAACTATGCCCGTGGTCACTACACCATTGGCAAGGAGATCATTGACCTCGTCTTGGACCGAATTCGGAAGCTGGTATGTTTACAGTACTTTAACTGGGACAAGAGTTCTCTTGCAATTTTGAGACCAAAAGTTATGACTCATTCTCTTTGCAAATGAAATGAAACCTGAGCTGTTCACTGAAGGAGCTCAGTTTCTCAACTATGGAGTCGTGGGTTATGGGGCCAGTGTAAATATTCTTCCCCACCCCACCCCCTTTTTTTCCCTCCTGACCTGTTTCTGCTAGATCTTTTTGTGCTCAAGACTAGCACTCTACCATTTTGAGCTGCAGCTCCATTTCTAGCTTTTTGATAGTTAATTGGGAATTTCATGGGCTTTCCTGCTCGAGTTGGCTAGGAACCTCAATCCTCAGATCTTGGCCTCTGTGTAGCTAGGATTGCAAGCCTGAGTCATTTCTACAAGAATAAGAAATTCAGAGGCTGGGAGGCTAACTCAGTGGTCCAAAGCTGAAAATGGAGTCTGGTGCTTCCTTGTGAGGGAAGCAAATAGCAGTCATTAATACTTGGAAGTTCTGAGGTGAATCACAGAACAGTAGTACTTTAGATGTGTTTTCCTAGAACTCAGGGCAGTGAACTGGCTCGGGCAGAAAAAACCTTGGGCAGCTTTGTCAGGAATGTTGGCAAGTATGCTGTTTGCACCATTTTAATTAAGAGCCTGGCAATTAGATGGTTCTTTGCTCCTTGGGCAGCTTGTAAGTAATTAACCAAAAATTAAGCATGAAGGCCTGGGTAGAGCAGTTTGTCAGGAAAGTCATATACTATGTCCAGCCACAACTGGTCTGTTTAAAAAACAATGGCCTTGCATCACTCACAGTGCATACTTTTCAGATGTTTATCAGTGACTTCCCAGCAAAATTGGGTTAATGGTTCTAAGGCTTACTAGTCAAGTTCAGCTACAGACCTTGACTTGGAAATCGGGGACTTGTTTTTTGGAGAGAAAAACACCTAGTAAAAGCCACATAGGGTCCAGTCTTGGTGTTATTCTATAGAATATTTAACGATTAATTGGTAGGTTGCGGTCTGCCTGATAAGAGGTCAGCAAATTTCTGAGTACCTTTGAGAAGAGAGTTGTGGATAGAATACTTTTTTTTGGTCGGTCATGGGGCTTAACCTCTGGGCTTGGGCGCTGTCCCTGCACTCTTCAGCTCAAGGTGAGCGCTCTACTGCTTGAGCCACAGCACCACTTCCAGTTAAGAGTCTCACGGACTTTCCTGCCCGAGTAGGCTTTGAACCGCGATCCTCAGATCTCAGCCTCCTGAGTAGGATTACAGGTGTGAGCCACCGGCGCCTGGCTTCAGGCTGACTTTGAACCATGATCCTCAGATCTGTCTTCTGAGTAGCTAGAATTATAGGTATGAGTCACTGGCACCCACCTAGATAGAATACTTTTTTTTTGCCGGTCCTGGGGCTTGAACTCGGGGCCTGCCGCGCACTGTTCCTGAGCTGCTCTTTGCTCAAGGCTAGCTCTGTTGAGCCACTGCATCACTTCTAGCTTTTTTTGTTTATGTGATACTACTGAATTGAACCCAGAGCTTCATGCATGCTTCGCAAGCACTCTACCACTAAGCCACATTCCAGCCCCAGAATACTTGGATAGGTTAAAATTGAGTCTTGGGGTGTAGCTCTGTGCAGTAGAACCCTTGCCTTAGCTTACATTACACAAGACCTTGGCTTTCATCTCTTGGAACCACAAAAAGAAAAGTATGCAGAGGACAAAGGTCAAAATTGGCCTTTCACAGAAAGCAGTTTGCTAGCCATGTTGTCCAAATGAGTGGCAAAAAATTTCAGTGATCTGAGGTCTGGTGGAATTCTGCTAATCACCTTACCTTGTATCTAGTGTCATTTACTGTGCCAAACGCCATCCCAAGTACATGTTTCTCAGCAATCTGAGATTTAATACTATTCTCATTTAATAAGGGAATGAAGAGTCTTGTGTGATGCAGTACTCTGCTGCAATGCCAGTTACTTGAGGAGGTAGTGAGTAGGAGGCTGGAGGAACAGGCAGATAAGTCTAGGAGACTTTTGTCAGACCTGAGGCTTGAACTCAGGGTCTTGGCACTGCCCCTGAATTCTTGCTCAAGGCTAGTGCTCTACAACTTTGAGCCACAGCATCACTTCCAGTTTCTGGTGGTTAATTGAAGATAGTCTGACAGTGGCTGAGAATGTAGCCTAGTGGTAGAGTGCTTGCCTAGCATACATGAAGTCCTGGGTTCGATTCCTCAGTACCACATAAACAGAAAAGGCCAGAAGTGGTGCTGTGGCTCAAGTGGTAGAGTGCTAGCCTTTGAACAAAAGAACTCAGGGGGACGGCATCCAGGCCCCAACCAAGTTCAAGCCCCACCAACAACAACTAAAAAAACTGACTCCAGACTGGCCAAAGATCCAATTGGGAAAAATAAAGCAGGGGGGGAAAAATGGGGTATAGTTTATGTGGTAGAGCAACTACCTAGCAAATGCAAGACTCTCCTCAGTTCAAACCAGAATACTATGGAAAAATAAAAGTAAGCGAAATGAGATAGAGAATTTGGTCACGGTCACAGTGGGTGACAAGAAGAGCTGGACTCACAGCTCTGCTAGTGTCTCTAGTACCAGAACTTTGGAACTTGGCTGTTCTGTATTTCATCCAGCTCAGTGATTTGCTGCCAGCTTCTCATGAAATGTGTATTGTACTGGGCAGGTCATCTGAGGCCTGACCCATGGTAACTCCAACTGATAAGAATTTGCCCTTGGGCTGGGAAGGTGGCTCAGTGGTAGAACACTTGCCTTGCATGCCTGAGGCCCTGGGTTCGATTCCTCAGCACCGCATAAGCAAAAAGATAAAAGCCGGAAGTGGCGCTGTGGCTCAAGTGGTAGAGCGCTAGCCTTGAGCTGAAGAGCTGAGGGACAGCGCCCAGGCCCAGAGTTCAAGCCCCATGACGGGCCAAAAAAAAAATTTGCTCTTACCAGGCACTACTGGCTCATTTCACTACTAGCTACTCAGGAAGCTGAGATATGAAGAGTCCAGGCAGGAAAGTCCCAGTGAGACTTTACCTCCAACTAATTACAAAAAGCTGGAAGTGGAACTGTGAATTAAATGGTAGAGCACTAGCCTTGAGCAAAAGAAACTCAGATATTACCCAAACCCTGAGTTCAAGCCCCAGGACAGTCACCAAAAAACAAAGCCTTGTTCTGTGACACAAGACTGCCCTCCTAGCTACCAAAACTAATGCTTTGTATCCATTGCAGACTTTGATTCCTTTATCTGAGGAGATAAAACGGTGGGTGGGTTTTTTTTTCTTTTTTTAATGGCCTTTCTGGAGATGTTTTCCCCTGGAGCTGATTGTGAAAAGTTTCTCTGACTCACTTAGCACTCTGAAGCTCTTAGCAAATGCTGTTCACAAGAGTTAAAAGCGTTCATTGTAGTCAGAAGTTCACAGAAGTCCATTGCCGCTTTCATCAGATGTCTTTTAGTGCTAAAATTAGCTTTCTTCTTTTGCAGGCTGACCAGTGCACAGGTCTTCAGGGCTTCCTGGTCTTCCACAGCTTTGGTGGGGGCACTGGCTCTGGCTTCACCTCCCTGCTGATGGAGCGTCTCTCTGTGGACTATGGCAAGAAGTCCAAGCTGGAGTTCTCCATTTACCCCGCCCCCCAGGTGTCCACAGCTGTAGTTGAGCCCTACAACTCTATCCTCACCACCCACACCACCCTGGAGCACTCTGATTGTGCCTTCATGGTGGACAATGAGGCCATCTATGACATCTGTCGTAGAAACCTCGATATTGAGCGCCCAACTTACACTAACCTGAACCGGTTTATTGGGCAGATTGTGTCTTCCATCACAGCTTCCCTGAGGTTTGATGGGGCCCTGAATGTTGACCTGACAGAATTCCAGACCAATCTGGTGCCCTATCCCCGCATCCACTTCCCCCTGGCCACATATGCCCCTGTCATCTCTGCTGAGAAAGCCTACCATGAACAGCTTACTGTAGCAGAGATCACCAATGCTTGCTTTGAGCCAGCCAACCAGATGGTGAAATGTGACCCTCGCCATGGTAAATACATGGCCTGCTGCCTGTTGTACCGTGGTGATGTGGTTCCCAAAGATGTTAATGCTGCCATTGCTACCATCAAGACCAAGTGTAGCATCCAGTTTGTGGATTGGTGTCCCACTGGTTTCAAGGTTGGCATCAATTACCAGCCTCCCACTGTGGTTCCTGGTGGAGACCTGGCCAAGGTGCAGCGCGCTGTGTGCATGCTGAGCAACACCACAGCCATTGCTGAGGCCTGGGCTCGCCTGGACCACAAGTTTGACCTGATGTATGCCAAGCGTGCCTTTGTCCACTGGTATGTGGGTGAGGGGATGGAGGAAGGAGAGTTTTCTGAGGCCCGTGAGGACATGGCTGCCCTAGAAAAGGATTATGAGGAGGTTGGAGCAGATAGCGCTGATGGGGAAGATGAGGGTGAAGAGTACTAGTACTAGCTGCTGCTTAACACTCCAAGTCTTATCATTGTTTTATTTCTGTCATTGTTTTTGTCATTGTTTTAATTCTGTGTGTGACTCTTTTAATTCTGACCTGTCAATAAAATGTTTCCATATAAAATATCAAACTGGTTTTTGTTAGGTTTTTAAAAAGAAAGCCGAGTAAGAACAGCACCACGCACGGGGTATTCAGGTAAGGGGTAGATTTATTCAGTAGGCTGGGAAAGAAAAGAGCTAGAAAAGAGAGCATCTGGGAAAGGGCAAGCTAGGAAAGAGAAAAGGAAAAAGCTGAGAGCTAGAAGAGAGCAGAGGGCGTCTGGACCTGGGCTAGGCCTTATCTAGAGAAAGGTGTGGCCACATCAAATTCAGATGTGACCTCTTCCAGGTGTCCCAGTTGCCTAGGTAATGCGGGTACTGGGTGGAGACTTTGCTGTGAGGAGGGTGGAGTCTGCTCCCATCCTGGAGCGGATCTTACCGTTTTGTGAATCACAGTAAATACTTGACCTTCAGACTAGTGAGCCACCTGATTTGTTTCAAATTTGTGTATGTGTGCCCATCCTAGGGCATAAACTTGGCCTGGGCACTGCCTTTTTCATTCAATGCTGCTGCTCTAGCACTTTAGCCACACCTTCATTGCTGGCTAGTTGAAGATAAATCTTTCTTCCTGGCCTTGCTAGGGACTGTGATCCTAGAAGAGATCTATGATTTCATGTCCGATCCTTTAGCACTGATTGGCCTGCTATTTATCCACCCAGCTGGGTTCATCCTGGAATGAGACGCATAGACTGTCCAGTCTGCTAGGGGTACTTCTAGAGACTGGGTAGCTCAGGAGATATATTTGCCACAGTTTACATATTGGCAGAGACTGGCCATGATTTCAGTTTGAGACTGCAGATAAATCAGCCCAGCATGACGACACTTCACTGCCCCTGGGGTTCATTCTCTAAGCATATTCCAAGCAGGGTGTCCACAAGTGACCCCTTTATCCTTTACAATAATGGGGGAGCCTGAAGCCCCTGGCCATGAGCAGCCCTCTCCAATTACTTCTGTAAGCCTTACAGGTGAATTAGTTTAGACACAAGCCAAGATGTGCAAAGAAAGCTTTTTGCAGCATACTCCAGTGTGAGGTGAAAGAAGGTGAGAGAAAAGTTTAACTGAGAAAAAATATTCCAGTAGAACAGGAGCCTGGGGAGTTGAAAGAGCAAAGTGGCCAGTGGCTGGGGAGGGATTTGTCCTTGTCATGAAGATTTTCCTGGCTGTGTGGGCGTGAGAGTGAATAGAAGTTAGCCTGCAGCAAGAACAAATATACCCCAAGGTCTAGGTCATTGCTTTGTGGCTGACAATCATCTGATCTGCCCTTGAGCACAAATGGAAAATCTGGACTCAGAACTGCAGCTGATGGGGGGGTGGGAAATGGACACAGCCTAAGTAAGAGCAAAAGCTGCTGAGGCTGGCTTGGGCCCCAGATTCTGGCTGTTTTGGACAGAAGGGTCCAATTGCCCTCACCTGACCTACCCAGAAGAGTCAGCTGCTACTACTGCATGTAGACTGCTGGCCACTGAGGGGCAAGTAGGCCTGGAAAGAGCTGCTTTGAGCTGGGATGGGGAGGAACGGAAAAACTACATACAAGGAGCCAAGTGCCTGTCAACCTGTGCTCTCCAGGAAGCAGGTAGCAAAGGCCTGCACACCAGCTAGAATCTGTCAGACCAGAGATGACCAAGTGGGTCAGAAAACTAAAACTGGCCAGGTGCTAGTGGCTCACGCCTGTAATCCTAGCTACTCAGGAGCTGAGTTCTGAGGTTCACAATTCAAAGGCCAGGCTGGGCAGTAAAGTCCATGAGACTCTTCAATTCACCACCAGAAAACTGGAAGTGGTACTTTGGCTCAAGTGGTAGAGCACTTGCCTTGAGCTGAAGAGCTCAGGGACAGCATCCAGGCCCAAGTTCAAGCCCCATGACCAACAAACTTTTAGAAGTTTGGCTTAGAGCTAGGACTGCAAAAAGAGTGTGTGTGGGGGGGGGGACGGGGGACAAGGGGTGGGGAGAGATTTGATTGTAGCCAGTTTTTGAGTTTGTTTTTTGTTTTTGGTTGGTTGTGGGGCCTGAACTCTGGGCCTGGGCGCTGTTCCTCAGCTATTCAGTTCAAGGCTAGTGCTCTACCACTTGAGCCACAGCGCCACTTCCGGCTTTTTCTGCTTATGTGGTGCTGAGGAATCGAACCCAGAGCCTCATGCATGTGAGGCAAGCACTCAACCACTGAGCCACCTTCCCAGCCCAGTAGCCAGTTTTTATTGATGGTCAATTTACTATATATTATTTTGTATGTATCCTATTCATGGAGCTAGATCTCAGAGGCTGGATGCTGCTCTGAACTTTTGTGTTCAAGGCTAGCATTCTATCACTTGAACCACAGCTCTACTGCTGAGGTGTTTTTTTTGTGGGGGGGTTGTTTGTTTTGGGGGTGAAGCTTAATTGGAGATGAGAGGCTCACAAACTGTCTTACCTGGGCTGATTTGGAACTGAGATCCTCAGATCTCATCCTCCTGAGTAGTTATGATTACAGGGGTGAGCCACTGATGCCCAACAGGTGACAAAGCTTTTAAATTGAATCTCACTGTCTTCATTGATCTGGCAAATATTGTAAACCTGATTTCCTTTTCCTCAATTCCTTGCTCTGGTTATTTGTGAGTTGGCATTAGAAAGCCAGGGGATGAATGTTCAGGTATACCATGGCAGCCCCAAGTAAGACTACTGAAGGCTGGGGTGCATTCATACTTTTTGCTTTTCTTTCTTTCCTGGGGCTTAAACTCAGAGCCTGGATGCTGTCCCTGAGCTTCTTTTGCTCAAGGTGGTATACCACTCTACCACTCAAGACCCTGCTCTACATTTGGCTTTTTAGTGGTTAATTGGAGATAAGAATCTCATGGACTTTACTGCCCAGGCTGACTTCACATGGCGATCCTCAGATCTCAGCCTCCTGAGTAGCTAGGATTACGGTTGTGAGCCACCAGCTGGCCCAGCTGCATTCATACATAGCTTTAGCAGTTTATAATCTTCACAATTGTTTTCACCCTGGGAGAGGAAGTTGTTATGCCCTTTGCCAGAGCTCTGAGAGATCAAATAGCCTACCACCTCAGAGCAAGTAGCAGAACTGAAATGTGACCTCAGAACTCTAATTCCAAAGTAGCCTATGAGTAGCTCCAGGGGAAGTTATCTCCAGGTCTGGATGAGAATAAGGGCCACAAAGGCCAGGAGGCCCACAGAGGCTAGGCCTCATCTGGACCACTAGATGGAGCTACAGTCCACAGAAGGAGCTCTTAGGTCACTGTCAGACTAACTCCCTGGAGCCCCTGGTGGCAACTGGTCTTTACTATTCTATCCAGGATGAAGCTTCTCTAATGAGGAGTGTGTGTGTGTGTGTGTGTGTGTGTGTGTGTGTGTGTGTGTGTGTGTGTGTGTGTGTGTGTGTGTTTAAGACCCTCAGTCTCATATCATGAAGAGATACAGGATAGCAGAGAGCTGGAGAGTTGCTGTCACCTGTCTGGACAGCTGATAAGATAGCCGCCCCCTCCCCCTGTTACTATGTACAGATGGGACAATTCACACCAAGAGTATTGACACTCTCCTCCCCAAACATTGGGCCAGGATGGCCCAGTGCATATCAGCCAAGGTCACAAGGTCATTACTGCCAGAGATGATCCAGGCATATGGTATCTGGGTGACTGTCTAGGGGACACAGCAGCAGAAGCTGAAAGGAAGACAGACCTGCATCTAGGGGAATGGGAGTGGGAACTGGCCTTCAACTCTATGCACAAGGTCCCTTGTGCTGATATCTCATTAGCCTGTCACTGCCCCAGGATCTTGTGATCCTGATGTCTCTGCGTTTGTCAGTTTTGTGCCGATTCGAGGGAAATGGCTATGGGGTTTTGTTGTTATTTTTTTCCCTCCTCTACTACATATTCAAAAATCAATGATCTTACAACACTGGACTCACTTGCCTTAGTCAAAATATAGATATCTTTTCCTTTCTTTTCTCTTTCTCTTCCTTTCTTTTCTTTCTTCTTTCTCTCCTTCCTTCTTTCTTTCTCTCTTTCCTTCCCTCCCATCTTCTTCCTTTCTTTCTCTTTCTTTTCCTCTTCCTTCCTTTCTTCCTTTTTTTCTTTTCTTTCCTCCAGTCCCGGGCCTTGCACTCAGGGCCTAGGAGCCCATTCCTGAGCTTTTGTGCTCAAAACTAGTGCTCTACCACTTGAGCCACAGCTCCACTTCTGGATTTTGTGGTGGTTAATTGAGCCACAGCACAATTTCTGGTTTGTTGTTATTGTTGTTGCTGCTTTGTAGTAAATTGGAATAAGAGTCTCACAGACTTTCCTACCCAGGATAGCTTTGAGCCACATTCCTCAGATCTCAACCTCCTACGTAGCTAGGATTACAAGTATGAACCACTGGTATACAGTTCAGAAGAGAAGATGCTATTAAACATGTTACACCAGGAGTTCTGTATGTTTATGTTGCTCCATCTGCATACATACTATGCAAGCCCTGTACACTGAACTACACCCCAAATCTCAGATTTCTTTTTTTCTTTCTTTAAAATTGGGACAGACTACAGAGTTTTTTACATTAACATTTCCCAAATGAATACAACTGTGTTCCCAAATGAATACAACTCACAGAAGCGTGGATATAAATACAGCTCCCCTGCGATCACCTTTTACCGTACTCCTCTGTTCTTATTAAATAGCTCATTGGGTTCACAGCTGTCAAGACCAAAGGTAAACTAATACAGAAATGCCCTTGGCAAAGGTAATCCAATTTTACCATTATGACAATCATTTCTAGTATTTATGTTTCATTCTTTCCTGTGTTATTTTGGAACACAGCATTGGTGCAGTCCACTGTGTTGGGTAGTACAGGAAATGCATTTAGCATTTCTGTTCCGTTTGGAGTATGGAGACAGATGGACAACCCTGACTCATGGCAGTATGTGCCATGTGTCAGGAGAGAATGTCACAGGTAGGCAGCAACCATTGGTGTATATCTACTTCCAAGCCACTCTTAGCTCTCTGTTTCACCTGCCAGTACAATTGGGCTCTGTTTAAATGCTGGGCACACCCATCAGAGGAGGCTGAGCCTCCCCAGTACCATGGAGAATCTTTGTCCAAACGTATCAAGTCCTCTGGTCAGGGATTGGTTAGGGAAGTGATGTAATTATGGAAATGAAAAGTGAGGTAATGTCTGCTGGTCAGGGACATAAGAAAGGTATTCTTAGAAGAATTTTTATTGCTTTTGAAAGGGAATGCAGGGCAAGGATTTTCCCCCTTGCATGCTTTGACCCTGTGAGGATATGATGCTTGTGTAAGACACACCAATATAAAGTCAAACTCTAGTATCTTGAGCATGGTAAGAGCAGAAAGATGAAAAGAACCAGGGATTCACAACAGGAGATTGAGCCTCTGAATGCATCACTCTGAAACTGCTGTGCTTTGATTAAAAAAAATATATTATTTGGGCTGGGAATGTGGCTCAGAGGTAGAATGCTTGCCTCTCATGCATGAAGCCCTGGGTTTCATTCCTCAGTACCACATAAACAGCAAAAGACTGGTTCTGTGGCTCAAGTGGTAGAGTGCTAGCCTTGAATAAAAGAAGCTGAGGGACAGTGCTCAGGCCCTGAGTTCAAGCCCTAGGATTGGCAAAAAAATTATTATTTAGTGTCCAATCACTTTTTGGGGTGGGGGAAGGCATAGATACATTTCATTTCATTTTCCTTTTTTTTTTAAAATCAATAGTGGGGCTTGAACTCAGGGCCTGGGCATTGTCCCTGAACTCTTTTTGAAGAAGGCTAACACTCTACTACTTTGAGCCACAGCACCACTTCTGGTTTTCTGGTGCCAGCTCACACCTGGCTGGGCCTTACACTCTTTTGTTTTGTTTTGTTTTTAGGTCCAGTCATGGGGCCTGAACTCTGGGCCTGGATGCTGTCCCTCAGCTCTTCAGCTCAAGGCTAGCATTCTGCCACTTGAGCCCCAGTGCCACTTCCAGCTTTTTTCTTTTTTCTTATGTGGTGCTGAGAAATTGAACCCAGGGCCTCAGGCATGCAAGGCAAACGCTCTACCACTGAGCCACCTTCCCAGCCCATGGGCCTTATACTCTTGCTCAGCTTTTTTGCTTATACCTGGCACTCTACTGCTTGAACCACACCTCCATTCCATTTTTGTTGGTTAAGAGTCTCAGAGATTTATCTACACAGGCTGGCTTCAAACTGCAATGTTCAAATTTCAGCCTACTGAGTAAGTAGGACTGTAAGAGTGATCTATCAACATTGATGAAAATGAACTAAGAAATTCAAGGCAGTGATGGGAGGGAGGGAAGGAGAGGGAAAAAGTGAACAGCTTACATTAAGCAAAAGGAAAGAAATGTACATATTACCCAATGTGGAAGAAATAGTTGTACTGTCAAAGCTCATAGAATTCACAAACATTATAAACCCTGATAATGACAATTTGCCCCATGAAGGTTAAAATGTGTTTGTGACTTTAAGTATCACTATCTTACAATACTGTGAAATTTATGTAATCCCTTAATCTCAATTAAAAAAATACAAAAAAAGGAGTGAGCTATCATGCTGGGTGCTGGTGACTCATGCTCATAATCCTAGCTACTCAGGAGGTTGAGATCTAAGTTTGTGGTTTGAACCGAATCCCGACAGTAAAGTCCCTGTGAGACTCATCTCAAAAACCAGAAGTGGCACTGTGGTAGAGCACTAGCCTTGAGTAAAGGAGCTCAGGGACAGCTCCCAGGCCCTGAGTTCAAGTCCCACAATGGAACAACAACAAAAAAAAGTGTGAGGTCCTAAATCCAATCCCCAGCACTGGCAAGGGAATAAATAATCCAGGAATACTTAATTTTTTGTTGGTATTATAAATCAAGGGACTTCCTTGCAATGCATCATCTAGAGATTCAGAAACTCTAGGTAGGATATTGGAAGCTGCTTTTCACCATCCTCCAACCACTTAGCATTCTGCTAGGGAGTTCCAGCTATTTGGGAGGCTAAGCATACTAGCTGTGTGCTTGAGGGGCACAGCTGAAGAGTAGATGGTTGGAAAGGTCAGGGCGGCAGTGGAGATGTGGTTTCAAGGCTGTGGGTGCAGTAAAAGATTTGTGGGATGGGGGGAGGGGGAGTTGAGGAAGGATTTTGCTCCCTTGCCCTGGCTTTTGCTTTCTAGGAAGTTTCTAGAGCCCAGGAGAAGAATGGAGTAGGGCTCCAACTCCTAAACACAAGTAATGCTAAGTCTTTATTTTATACCTCTTTGATTATTTCTCCTCATTTGTAAAAGGAAGATCACAAAGAACAATTTTGAAACAGTTTTCAAATTCCAATGCTACAGCAGGCACTCAACTATTACAAGTGCAGGCTACAGACATGTCATTCTTACTTCTGATCAGCAGGTGGCAGCAATACCTTTACTTTAGTGACCAATAGCTGGGGAATGGGAGAAGGGAAAGAGATGTGGAAAGGGGTGGAGAGAGGAGGGAGGAGGGAGAGAAGGAAGGAAAATAATTTCAGGTGTTTCACACCATTTCCTTGATCAAGGTCTAGCCTAGACACCACAAATACAAAGATAAGTGAGATCAACTGGTAGCCCTCAAAGTCAGGAAGAGTAAAAAATATAAACAGATATCTAGTTTATGCCAGAGAACATGAGCTCAATTCTGCAATACTAGCTACTCAGGAGACTGAGATCTGAAAATCACGATTGGAAGCCAGCCTGGGCAGGAAAATTATCTTTTTTTTTTTTTTTTGTCAGTCGTGGGGCCTGAACTCTGGGCCTGGGTGCTGTCCCTCAGCTCTTCAGCTCAAGGCTAGTGCTCGACCACTTGAACCACAGCACCATTTCTGGCTTTTCCTGCAGCTTGTGTGGTGCTGAAGAATGGAACCCAGGGCCTCATGCATGCAAGGCAAGCACTCTACCACTGAGCCACCTTCCCAGCCCCCAGGAAAGTTATCCTTAATTAACCACCAAGAAGCCAGAAGTAGAGCAGTGACTCAGATGGTAGAGTGCCAGCTTTGAGCAAAAAAAGCTAAAGGAACAGGGCCAGGACTCTGAGTTGAAGCCCCACCACCAGCACCACAGAGAGAGAGAGAGAGAGAGAGAGAGAGAGAGAGAATCAATAAATTAATAAAACTTTAAAATCCTAATGTACTGTCTTTGACTTTGGCAAGTTGCTAATCTCTCTAAGCCTTGTTTCCCATTTTATTCAGTAAAGTGGGAATCATAATAGTGTATTACCTATATGACAGGATTGCTGTGGTGACAGGCACTGATAAAATGTGTCAAATGCTTATGACATTGCTCAGCATGTAGCTAGTGTTCTGCCATTACTAAGCAACACAGTGAGAAGTGACAAGATGGAAAAGATGTCCAGGGTGCTCCCTAACTGGGAGGGGTCTGGAGGACTGAAGAGATAATAGGATAAGATTCCATTTGTGAAGCTACCCTATCAGAAGAAAGCCTGCAGCCAGATGAGGCTGGAGAGTCTCCCTTGAATAGAGGGAGCAGTTAGGCACCAGGGGAGCAGTTGGGTGTCAGTGGCTCATGCCTGTAGTCCGAGCAACTCGGGAGGCTGAGAGCTGATGATCTAGGTTTGAAGTCAGCCAGGGCAGGAACATCTATGTGACTCTTGTCTCCTATTAACCACCACAAAAGCCAGAAGTGGAGCTATAGTTCAAGTGATAGAGCACTAGCCTTGAGCAAAAAAGCTTAGTGATAGTGCCCACACCCTGAGTTCAAGCCCCAGGACTGGCACCAAAAAGATACAGATAGAAGAAGAAGAAGAACTGCAATGCTTGGTAAGAAATGTACGCATTATCCTGCCCATGTAATTGTAACCCCTCTGTACAGTATGTTCACAAATAAAATAAAATAAAATTTAAAAAAATGTACAAAAAAATAAATGAAATAAAAATCCAGATGTGGTAGAGTGCTAACCTTGAGTGCAAAAGCTCTGGACTTGAGTTCAAGCTCCAAGACTTGCACACACACACACATACACACACACACACACGAAGATATTAATGTCTGTCTCCATTTTGCATCATAAAGATAAACACATATCACTTAAGTCATTATCACCTGGTTTTCAGTAAAGGATCATGCTAACTGTGTAAATCATTGTATTTGTAAAAGAAGAGGAAGAAGAAAAAGAGGAGGAGGAGGAGGAAAGCTGGATCTTTTCTGGCTGAGGCTCCAGGGGGGCATCCTGGAGCTCAGAGTCCAGAACACTAGCAGAGTTATCCAGGACCTGACTTCCCTGATGAGACTCATTGTGTCACTACAAACAAACCCCTTTGTCCCTGTGAGATCAGATGCTATATAAGCTATGTAGGTGATGGAGAAAGGGGTCTTCTAGAACCAACAGACAGTTTCTCGCCGGGGACTTTTTTGTGAGTATATACCAGTACTGAGGCTTGAACTCAGGGCCTAAAGGTTGTTCTTTTTCCCTTAGGTTAGCACTCTACTTCTTTTCTTTTCTTTTTTCTTTTTCTTTTTCTCTTTTTCTTTGTGCCAGTCCAGGGGCCTAGGAAAGGTCCCTGAGTTTTTTTGCTCAAGGTTAGCACTCTACCACTTGAGCCACAGAGCCACTTCTGGCTTTTTCTGTTTATGTGGTGCTGAGGAATAGATCCCAGGGTTTCATGCATGCTAGGCAAGCACTCTACCACTAAGCCACATTCCCAGTCAGCACTCTACTTTTTGAGCCACAGCTTTAATTCTGTGTGTGTGTGTGTGTGTGTGTGTGTGTGTGTGTGTTTGATTGGAGATTAGACCTTTCAGATTTTCCTGCCCAGGCCAGCTTTGAATCTTGATCCTCAGATTTCAGCCTCTGAGTAGCTAATACTAAGGGCATGAGCCACCATAGCCTGGTCAGTCATGGGGGCTAAACTCTGGGTCTGGGCGGTGTCCCTTAGCTCTTAGCTCAAGGCTAGCAACTCTACCACTTGAGCTACAGTGCCACTTCTGGCTTTTTCTGCATATGTGGTGCTAAGGAATCGAACCCAGGGCCTCATGCATGCAAGGCAAGCACTCTACCACTGAACCATATTTTCAGCTCCTATACACACACACACACACAAACACACGCACACACTCACACACACACACATTTTTTTCTGGGGGGGTCTGGTCGTGGGGCCTGAACTCTGGGCCTGAGCACTATCCCTCAGCTTTCCAGCTCAAGGCTAGTGCTCTAATACTTGAGCCACAGCGCCACTTCCGGCTTTTTTTTTTCTGCTTATGTGGTGCTGAGGAATAGAACCCAGGGTCTCATGTATGCAAGGCAAGCGCTCTACCACTGAGCCACCTTCCCAGCCCTGTCTGGAATATTTTAACAATTGTTTGTAAAGGGCAATGGAGTCTCTCAGGTTGGCCTCAAACTCCTGAGCTCAGCATGCTCAGCAGCCAGGCGTTGGTGGCTCACACCTA
>NW_012267258.1:2813935-2825741 GCF_000151885.1 Dipodomys ordii | reverse complement strand
CTGTGAGACTCTTATCTCCAATAAACCACCAGAAAACCAGAAGTGGCACTGTGGCTCAAGTAGTAGAGTGCGTGCCTTGAGCTGAAGAGCTGAGGGACAGCGCCCAGGCCCAGAGTTCAAGCCCCACAACTGACAAAAAAAAATAAAATTACAACCTCAGCCTCCTAAGTAGCTGGAACTTCAGGCAGTTGTTATATAGCCTGACCAGAAAAGGAATCTTGGAGAGAACACTGGCTTTGAGAGGAAGGTCCTCAGCTGACATGTAGTTATAAACAAATGGGAATATCATTGCTTCTGTCTCTGTTCCCTCTCTGCTACAGGATGGCGGGGAAGCAATCAAAGTTATTGAGTACCTACTATGAACCTCAAAGGAAGATGTCCTTATTTATTTCTGTTCTATACATGAGAATGTTGAAGCTCAGAGGGGACAAGCAACTCACTCAGGGCCACATAGCTCATAAATATCCAGAAGAGTAGCTTGATCTTGTTGTGGGGCTTGAACTCAGCCTGGCACTGTCCCTGAGCACCTTTGCTCAAGACTAACACTCTACCACTTTGTGCCACAGTACCACTTCCAGTTTTTGGGTGGCTAATTGGAGATAAGAGTCTGCCAGACTTTCCTTCCTGGGCTGGCTTTGAACTGCAATCCTCAGGTCTCAGCCTTCTGAGTACCTAGGATTAGAGGCGTGAGCTACCAGTGCCTGGCTAGTAGGATTTTTCCCTTTAGTCTATTTTGGCTTCAGTTGCTCTTGCCCTCAGTAATACCCTGAAAACCTTATCCACAAATACTGCAGCACCCAAGGCACAAATGCACACTTTCTGCTGTCTGAAAACAACCTCTTTCCTCTCAGAGACCCCTTTGTTCCCTTATTTTTCTATGACTGTGTAGCCTCTCCAGTGAGTCTAGCTGTCAACCTCTTGTAGACCCAGCTTCCTGGCCTCTCTTGCCTGTGCTCCCCTCCTAGTCTAACTTTGGGTCCAGGCCCATTGTTTAATACCCAACGCAGTAACTTCAACTTCATTTACATTATGCAGCATGTACAATGGGCCAAGTGCTAAGTGCTTTGCATATTGTAAGTCAATACTGTCAATGTACTATTATTATCATATTATCCATTTATGGATAGAGAATATGGGGTGAGCTGGGTGCTGGTGGCTCATGCCTATATGCCTGGCTACTCAGAAGGCTGAGCTTGAAGGATCAAGTTTCAAAGCCAACCCAGGCAGAAAAGTCCTAGAGACTCTATCTCTAATCAACCAGCAAAACACAAGCTGGAAGTGTGGTTCAAGTGGTAAAGTTCCAGGAGAGCAAGAAGAAAGCTTGAAACCCTGATACCACCAAAGATAATAATAATAAATACATATAATACAAATAGATGCACACACTGAATATACAGAATGCACACAACACATTAAGCAGTCATGCAGAGTTCTAACACACTGTGGGAGGATGAGGCCACCTTCCTCTTCAGCAATTGCCCAGCCAGTGCTTGGCTCTTCCCACCTTGGGTCCAGCATTTCTCTCAGCCACCAATGAGGACAATCTAAAAGGAGCAGGGATCATCCTTGTACTTGGGACTGAAGTCACTCAGGAGATAATTATAATGCACAAAACTAGCTTGCATTTCTTGGCCTTTTCGGTATACTTGTATTTGGTCATTTATTTCTCCCAACAACACTACAAGATAGAAGTTATTCCCTGTGATGTAACTCATGCCTATAATCCTAGCTACTCAGCAGGCTGAGATCTGCGGATCACAATTCAAATCCAGCAGGGGCAGGAAAGTCTGTGAGACTCTCTTTTTTTTTTTTTTGGTGGGGAGGGGTCCGGTCGTGGGCCTGTACTCTGGGCCTGGGCACTGCCCCTCAGCTCTTCAGCTCAAGGCTAGTGCTCTACCACTTGAGCCGCAGCACTACTTCCAGCTTTTTTTCTTTTTGCTTATGTGGTGCTGAGGAATCCAACCCAGGGCTTCAGGCATGCAAAGCAAGCGCTCTACCACTGAGCCACCTTCCCAGCCCAAGTCTGTGAGACTCTTATCTCCAATTAATCACCAGAAAACTAGAAGTGGAGCTGCGGTTCAAGTAGTAGAGTGGGCTGGGAATGTAGCTTAGTGGTAGAGTGCTTGCCTAGCATGCATGTAGCCCTGGCTTTGATTCCTCAGTACCATACAAACTGAAAAGGCCAGAAGTGGCACTGTGGCTCAAGTGGTAGTGTTAACCTTGAGCAAAAGAAGCAGAAGGACAGTGTCCAGATCCTGAGCTCAAGTCCCAGGACTGGCAACACACACACACACACACACACACAATGGTGAAACACTAGCCTTGAGTAAAAAAGCTCAGGGATAGCACCCAGGCCTTCAGTTCAAGTCTCACAACTAAAAAGAAAAAAAAAGGTAGAAGTTACAGTTATCCCTGTTTTACTGAGAGACATGGAAGAATATAGCATTGAATTTGAATTTGTATGATAGAGGTAAAATGGGGGGGAGGAATCAGATAGGAAGTGTAGCAGCTAAATCAACTCTTACCTGTGACTCTTGCTACCCCCAAATCCTCTTGGGCCTGGCTGCTTCCCAGTGAGCAGAGGGGTCACCTCTGCCTTGCAGTTCCTCCACCCAGACTCACTCCACATCAGGCAGGGTCCATCCTTGGGACTGTTAGTTCCAATTAACTAGCAAAAAGCTAGAAGAGGAGGTATAGCTCAAGTTGTAGAGTACCAGCCTTGAGCAGAAATAAAGGACAGTGCTTAGGACCCAAGTTCAAGACCTAGTCCTGGCACATCACATACATTCTCTCTCTCTCTCTCTCAGTCTCTCTCTCTCTTTCTCTCTCTCTCTATCTCTCTCTCTCTCTCTCACACACACACACTCACACAGACACAGACACACACACACACATACACACACACACACAAAGGCCCAGGTCCACAGATGCATTTGGAGAGACAAATGCATGGGTGGTACTCACTAGATCCTATGTTGAAAATGAACTCTACAACTTGGGGGTGGAAATGGGAGGGAAAAACTAGAAGAGAGCAAGGAAGGGATGACATTGTCCAAAAAGAAATGAAGAAATTTACTCATTACCTGACTCATGTAACTGTAAGCCCTCTGCACATCACCTTTATAAGAAGAAGAAGAAAGTCCCAGGTCCACCATCAGCTCCCTGTTAAAAAAAAAAAAAAAAGACAGGGCCTGACCCTCCCGGCCCTCCCCTTCCCTATCTGCAGAACTGGCTTCCACTTTGCTCCTGGAGGGTGTGGCTGAGTCTGGGATGAGATGGCGCTGGAGACCAATGGTAGCTGAGGGCTCAGTGCCCAGGGCTGCAGTAGAAAGCACCTAAGCTTCCCCAACTCCCCTTTACACTTTCAAAGTCCCCCATCCCCAGCCCAGCCCAGGATCTTACCTCTCCTCACAGCCATGAGTTGAGGCAGAGGTGACAGGCCCTGGTTTATCCATCCTGTCTCCTTTCTCCCATCCTCCTTCCCATCCCCCTGGCAACCAAACCAGACCCAACAAGAAGGACCTGGCAGCTGTGCAGGGAAAGACTAATAGCCGGAAGAAAGGAGGGGCCTGCAGAGCCAAGGAAAGCTTAGTGATGTGAGTGAGAAGGTGTTGGCTCTGGCCCATCTCAGAGGACACACGAAGGGTGGAGGGAATTCTCTGTCCTGCAGTAGAGATGAGCTGGCCAACCAGGGAGCCATCTTCCTTACCCTATCCAGTGATCAGGCCTGGAGCCCTAAACATACTTCTGAGACACCCAACTCTTGTTCTCAGGACTAACCCAAAATGGACTTGCCTTGCTGAAGAGTCCCAAGTCTCCAGCTGCAGCAGCAGCAACCTCATGGCTCCTGGCAAACGTAAATGGTCTCAGCACCCAGGTTTCTGAAGCCCACTGGAGATGTCCCTGTCCACTCCAGAGGAAGCTGTGTGACACACAAAGGCCAGACATCAGCTTCTTGCTAACTATGGGGGAGGAGCACAGAAGTGTGTGATTGTGCATCTGTGTTTGCACTGTGCAAATATGCAGGTACTAGGTATATGAATCTGTTTGTGGGGTTGCTAGTGGCCCTCTCTTTCGGATGGTTGGGGGTGGCCACCTACCCTTTTGCTCTCTCCTCCCCCTCCAGCCACACCATCCCCTGGGTACCTGCACTTCTTCTGTACTCGAAACTGGTGCCTGCCAGTCTGTCCATCTCTCAGTCTTTAGCAACAACTGCTGCCTCTCAGACCCCTCCCCTTCCTACCTCAAGAATTGCCCTGGTTCCCGGAAAGCCCATGACTGAGCAGCAGTTGATGGGGAGGGGAGAGAGAATCCAGTAAAGACCACAGCACACTACAGATGCATTCAGCTCAATGTCTGCCATAGCACAGCCCCTTAAGTGTGGGATCCATCCTCAGCCCCTCTCCCCTTTGTGAGGGTACACCCACCTTCACAGAGACCTGGGGGAAATCCAGGTTTGGGGGCTGTGTCTTTAAGGCAGAAACAGCAGCAGGCAACCTTTGCTGGGCAGAGGGGAGGGGGAAGGGAGCTGGTCGGTCCATTAGCTGCAGAGCTGGCTCTAATCACCAACTCTTCACAGGGCCCTGGGGAATAGGGAGAGACCAGCCCTTCCCCAACCCCCTCTGCCTTTGCCCTCCTGGGCCCCATTTCTCCTGGGTGTGCTTGAAGGAGGGGGTGGGTGGAAACAGGGAACATTTGCTGACTTTAGCTCTGGGGCCTAGGCCAGGTCAGTTTTCCCTCTACCTGGCCTTCTTTCTTCTGTCCTAGTCTACTCTAATTCTAGCCAGCTCTTCTAAGTAGGTACCCCAGCCCTTCTGCTGCTCCAGTTTGAGATACTTACTGGCAGCCCCCTCTAACCCCCCTACACACACATATCTACACCTCTGCCTGTAGTCACATCCCCCCCCTTCTCCCCATCAGCAACAGGAGGAATGAAGTAGGCCAGGCCAAGCGCCAGCATCCAGGAAAGGGAGGGTACCGCCCGCCCGTGCTCCGCAGGGTGCGGCATCCCCCTCCCCACACAGCCCCCGCTCTAGTCAGGCTAGTGGGCGGAGCTGCCCGTGCCCCCCCTGGAGACCGCAGGGCTATAAAGCTGCCTTGCAGCGGTCTGCGGCTCCTTCCCGGCCGGGCGGCCTAGCTGTGCAAGCGGTGGCTGCCATCCTCGGACGCCATGAGCCACCACCACCCGTCGGGTCTCCGGGCGAGCATCGCCTCCACTTCATACCGCCGCACCTTTGGGCCACCGCCCTCCTTGTCCCCCGGGGCCTTCTCCTACTCCTCCAGCTCCCGCTTCTCCAGCAGCCGCCTGCTGGGCTCTGCGTCCCCGGGCTCCACAGTGCGCCTGGGCAGTTTCCGTGCCCCTCGGGCGGGTGCTTTGCGACTGCCCTCGGAGCGCCTCGACTTTTCCATGGCCGAGGCCCTTAACCAGGAGTTCCTGGCCACGCGCAGCAACGAGAAGCAAGAGCTGCAGGAGCTCAACGATCGTTTTGCCAACTTCATCGAGAAGGTGCGCTTCCTGGAGCAGCAGAACGCGGCCCTGCGGGGTGAACTGAACCAGGCCCGGGGCCAGGAGCCGGCGCGCGCCGACCAGCTGTGCCAGCAGGAGCTGCGGGAGCTGCGGCGCGAGCTGGAGCTGCTGGGCCGCGAGCGCGATCGGGTGCAGGTGGAGCGCGATGGGCTGGCGGAGGACCTGGCGGCGCTCAAGCAGAGGTCAGGGGCTGGCGGCAGGCCTGGGGATGGGCGGCGGCCGGCTCCTCCCTTCCCAGCTCCCCAGCAGCCAAAGGGCGTGGCCCTCCCCAGGACCAACCTGAGCCGGATCCCACAGCACCCTCACTCCTGAGTGCCTGGGGAGGTGGGACAGCTCTCCCAATTTTAAGGGGACCCCTCCATCTCAATTCCCAGCCCGTTAGAAAGTCAGGTTAATTCCACCAGACAGCCTGAACCCCTCCCCTTAGAATCCTAGACAGCTGCAGCAGAGGTAGAGGAGGGAGTGGGAGGGAAGGATGCGAGGCCGAGGTCTGCGGACAAGGGCTAGGCTGTGACCCCTCAACTCTCAGTCTCTACTCACTCTGCCCAAAGGTTGGAGGACGAAATGCGCAAGCGGGAGGATGCGGAACACAACCTGGTGCTCTTCCGTAAGGTGAGCCTGGGCACCCCCCCCACACACACACACCCGTCGAGTTTTACCAGCTACCCCCATCCATGGCCTGCATGGGGGAGGAAGCGGCAACTAGATGTCTCGAGGCAAAGAGAGAAGGACAGACTATTCCTCGACCTGAACAACGACTCCTTTTCTGTGTGTGTGTGTGTGTGTGTGTGTGTGTTCTAACTCCCCCCACTCCAATCCCATAAAGGACGTGGACGACGCCACCCTGTCTCGCCTGGAACTGGAGCGCAAGATTGAATCCCTGATGGATGAAATTGAGTTCCTCAAAAAGCTGCACGAGGAGGTGGGTTGAGACCCAGATCGGGGTGGGTGGGGCGATGACCAGTGGGTGGAAATGAGGAATCACGCAGGGAGTGAGACGGGAAATTGGATGATCCGGCGCTTTCACTCCAATCTGGTCTTACAGGTGGTTTGACTGACTCCCACCCCTGCGCCACCTGTTGGCTAGCGAGGGGATCTGCATCCCGGACCTCACATCTGGCTTAGCGCCCAGCGGAGCCGGGCAGACCCGCGCACGCTGCGCGCTCCCTGGCGCCCCCTTCTGTCCATGCAAATGTGTGGGGGGATTGTTTTGGTTTTTGATTTCCCCTCCCTTCCTCTCCGCACCCCGGCCCGCTGGGCTAACTGCGCACAGCCGGCGTATCATCTGAGCTGGGTGCTCATCTTCTGCTTATCCTGGCCGTAGGAGCTTCGAGACCTGCAAGTGAGCGTGGAGAGTCAGCAGGTGCAGCAGCAGGTCGAGGTCGAGGCGATGGTGAAGCCGGAACTGACAGCGGCGCTGCGGGATATTCGTGCTCAGTACGAGAGCATAGCGGCGAAGAATTTACAGGAGGCCGAAGAGTGGTATAAATCCAAGGTGTGACAAGCCTGTGAGGGCTCCAGAGAGCCCAAGATTCCCCCAGGAGGAGGAGGCACTGGGAAGTGTCGAGTGTCCCAGCCCTCTCTAGCCTGGGTGACACGCCCCTCCCTTTGCTCCCCAACTCTACATACAGTACGCGGACCTATCCGACGCCGCCAACAGGAACCACGAGGCCCTGCGCCAGGCCAAGCAGGAGATGAATGAATCTCGACGCCAGATCCAGAGCCTGACGTGCGAGGTGGATGGGCTGCGGGGCACGGTGAGCATTTAAGCCAAGTGCCCTGGGGGAAGGTCGGGAAGGATGATGATGATGATGGGTTCCGCAACTGATTATCTCTAACCTCCCTCGTACCCCCAGAACGAGGCGCTGCTCAGACAGCTGCGGGAGCTGGAGGAGCAGTTCGCCCTGGAGGCGGGTGGGTACCAGGCGGGAGCCGCACGCCTGGAGGAGGAGCTGCGGCAGCTGAAGGAGGAGATGGCCCGGCACCTGCGCGAGTATCAGGAGCTCCTGAATGTCAAGATGGCCCTGGACATCGAGATCGCCACCTACCGGAAGCTGCTGGAGGGTGAAGAGAGCCGGTAAGGGGGGAGTGGGGGCTGCTTGGGTGGAGTCGAGAATGATCCCGCCTTGGGGGTACAGCCAAGTGACATTGTCACAGGGCTGACCACGCGCTTTGCCCCACAGGATCTCGGTTCCCATCCATTCCTTTGCTTCGTTTAGTTTAAAGACTACTGGTGAGTGTTCCAGGTCGGGCTTCCAGCCTGTACCTCCTTTTTTTCTTTTGGTCGCGGGACTTGAACTCTGGGCCTGGCACTGTCCCTCAGCACTTCAGCTCAAGGCTAGCGCTCTACCCCTTGAGCCACAGCGCCACTTCCTGTTTTCTGGTGGTTTACTGGAGATTACAGTCTCATGGACTTTCTTGCTCAGGCTGGCTTTGAACCGAGATCCCCAGATCTCAGCCTCCTGAGTAGCTAGGACTACAGGTGTGAGCCACCGGCGCCCCCCCCCTCCCTTTTGCCATAAAGATTGGACTCTTTATGAGATAGTTTGGGCTCAGGGATAGATTCTCTCTCCCAGGAATGGAGTCTTGGCCAAGACTGTCTCCTACTCCTCAGGCCAAGACGGTACCTAGCCCTTAGGGTTGGGAGTGAGAATCTGAAAGAAAAAACCCCAAGCCTTTCCCATTCTACCCCTCAACATGCTTTCTCCAGTGCCTGAGGTGGAGACTCTCCAGGACAGCCATAGCCGCAAGATGGTTCTGATCAGGACCATTGAGACCCGGGATGGAGAGGTGAGCTAGGTTCTCTGACCCAGGACCCTACCTACCATTTCTTATGCTGTTTCTGAGCCCTAGCCTGGCTGCAGATCTTAGGGTGTGTGGGTACATGATTTGGGGGAAGAGCCAGGAGATTGATTGGGGGCATTTGCTGGAGCCTCAGCTGGTGATGCTAGGTGGTACTGAACTTGTTGTTTACCCACAGCAGGTGGTGACAGAGTCCCAGAAGGAACAGCATAATGAGCTGGACAAGTCTTCTACTCACAGCTACTGAGCCTGTTGGTGGAGAGCGCTCTGACCCTGCCCAAAGCCTACTTAAAGCCCAAACCCTAGCACTAGTCCTAAATTAGTGCCCTTCCTTCTGCATGTGTTTATGAGGTGGTATCAGACCTCCCTGGCCCCTGGCCTATAGCCAAGTCCTATTTGGCCAGCAGTAGCTGGGCCTTTCCCTGCCCTGATATATAGGTGTGACATGTATGCTTTCCTTTCTGTGTCCTGGTAAGAGGCCCCTGAGCCCCCAGGATGACTGTGCTCCAGATGGATCCCATGATCAGCAGGCTGGGCCATGGTCTGAGTTTCACTATGGAGTCAAATAAAGCTGCTATGAAGAGAATCCTCTCTAGTGTATCTGTGTCCAGGGGAAGGGGTGGGGAAGACGGAGGAAAGGAACCTCAGCAGTTCTTCCCTGACTTTCTTCTCTGACTCACTCTGTCTCAGCATCTATGATTCCTGTGTACCTTGCTGAGTTTTCCTTTCTATTTCTTCTCAGCTACTGTACCCACTGCAGCCTTAAATGTCTAGATGTGCTGGGTGCTAGTGGCTGGCACCTGTAATTATAGCTACTCAGGAGGCTGAGATCTGATGATTACAATGAAAGCCAGCCCAGAAAAGTCTGTGAGACATTTTGTTGCTGTTTGTTTGTGCTGATCCTGGGCCTGGAACTCTGGGTTGGGTGTGTTGGCTAGCAGTCTACCACTTGAGCTACAGTCCCACTTCCAGCTTTTCTGTGATTAATTGGAGATAAGAATCTCAAGACTTTTCTGCCCAGCCAAGCTTCAAACGACAATCCTCAGATCTCAACCTCCAGAGTAAATAGTATTACAGGCCTGAGCCACTAGCACCCAGCTTTGTGAGACTCTTATCTCCAAATAACTAGCCAACAGCCATAGTGAAGCTGTGGCTCAGCTGGTAGAGTGAAAAAATTGTGCCAGAGTAAAAGACTGAGTTCAAGCTCTAGTACTGACACACAAATTCAATGAGTTTCAAAGTTTCTCACTTCCTTTTATCTGCACTCATGTTTCTATTCTTGGATTTCTCACCCCCCAGAGAAGGCACCACAGGGATCTGTCTTATATAATCAGAAGTCACTCATCTTGGGCTGGGAAGGTGGCTCAGTGGAAGAGTGCTTACCTTGCATGCATGAGGTGTGAGTTTGATTCCTCAGCACCACATAAGCAGAAAAAGGCAGAAGTGGTGCTATGGCTCAAGTGGTAGAATGCTAGCCTTGAGCTGAAGAGCTGAAGGACACTGCCCAGGCCCAGAGTTCAGGCCCCACGAATGACAAAAAGAAAAAAGGAAAGAAGTCACTCATCTTACTTTCCTCTCTTTATCTACTTCAATTCTGTTAAGACTGGTTTTGTTCTTTCTCTCTCTTACTAGTAATAGAGTTTGAACTCGGGACCTCTCATTCTTGTTCTACTTTTTTGCTCACAGCTGGCACTCTACAACATGAGCCATGCCTCTACTTCCAGCCTCTTGCTGGTGAATTGGAGATTAATCTCCCAGATTTGTCTGCCCAGGATGCCTTCTAACTGTGGTGCTCCTCAGATCTCAATTTCCTGAGTAGCTAGATATATAGTTCTAAGCCACCAGTGCCCAGCTTGCTTGCTCTTCCTTCCTTCCTTCTTTCTTTCCTTCCTTCCTTGAGATATACTTTATTATCTTCCAAGCCCAGGTTAGGGCCCCTAAATATTTTGTTCTATGGGCTGGGAAGGTGGTTCAGTGGTAGAGCATTTGCCTTGCATGCATGAGGCCCTGGGTTCGATTCCCCAGAACCACATAAGCAAAAAAGAAAAAAGCCGGAAGTGGCGCTGTGGCTCAAGTGGTAGAGCACTCACCTTGAGCTGAAGAGCTGAGGGACAGTGCCCAGGCCCAGATTTCAGGCTCCATAATGGACAAAAAAAAAAAGAGTATCTCAAAGAGGTGATATCACACTGAGCACTGGAGCAGGACTTGGGTGAACAGGAAGAGGACAGGAATTTCTAGGTAGAGAACTCAGTCTGGTAGTAAGAGAAAGCTGGAAAATGAAAGCAGTCTATAAAGCTGGAGAAAAGGTAGAGAGGGAGAAATGTACTGAAATTGGAAAATGAAATGAGATGCCAATTTGATTTAGAAACTAAGGTCTGATCATTCTAGATAGAGCTAAAGGTGTGTTCTACACACACACACACACACACACACACACACACACACACACTACATTTACTTCTATACCTCTCCCTCTCCCACCCTCTCTCTCCCTCTCTCTCTCTCCCTCTCCCTCTCTCTCTCTCTCTCATCTCCTTCCCTCTCTCTCCCATCTATCTCTCTACAAGTACTGATGGCTCATGCTTTCAATCCTATCTATTCAGGAGGCTGAGATCTGAGGATCATGGTTCAAAGCCAGCCTGGGCAGGAAAGGCCCCAGGAGCCTCTGATCTCTAATTATCCACTCAAAAACCAGAGGAGCAGTGTGACTCAAGTGGTAGAACATTAGCCTGAGCAGAGAAGCTCAGGGACAGCATCAAGGCTCTGAGTTCAAGCCCTACAACCGACCAAAAGAGAAAAAGAAGTCTCACAGACTTTCTTGCCTGGGCTGGCTTCAAACCACAATCCTCAGATCTCAGCCTCCTGAATAGCTAGGATTACAGGCATGAGTTAATAGCAGCCAGATCCTTTCTTCCTTCCTGCCTTCCTTCCTTCCTTCTTTCTTTCTTTCTAGATAGATTTTCTTTGTATAGGCCAAGCTGGCTTCTAACTCATGATCTTCCTGCCTCAGTCTCCCAAGTGCTGGTATTAAAGAAGTCATTGCTTGTCATTTTTTTAATAAAAATTTTAAATCTCAAGTTATTCATTAGGATCTGAAAATCCTTTAAATAGGGATACAGGTGGACCCATTGCAACAATGAGATGTACAAGTCATTATGTTGAAAACGAACTTTACAACTTTGGTGGGGGGGGGAGGGGAGCGGGGAGGATTGGGTGGTGAGGCAGGGGGAGGATGAGAAGGGATGGGAAGGGGAAACAAAGGAGGAGGCTACAATGCTCGATAAGAAACGTACTCATGGGCTGGGAAGGTAGCTCAGCGGTAGAGTGCATGCTTTGCAAGCATGAGGCCCTGGATTCGATTCCTCAGCACCACATAAACAGAAAAAGCTGGAAGTGGCACTGTGGCTCCAGTGGTAGAGCGCTAGCCTTGAGCTGAAGAGCTGAGGGACAGCGCCCAGACCCAGAGTTCAGGCCCCA
>NW_012267258.1:2803758-2810065 GCF_000151885.1 Dipodomys ordii | reverse complement strand
AGAAAGAAAGAAAGAAAGAAAGAAAGAAAGAAAGAAAGAAAGAAAGAAAGAAAGAAAGAAAGAAAGAAAGAAAGAAAGAAAGAAAGAAAGAAAGAGGAAGGGAGGGAGGGAAAGGAGGGAGGGAGGGAGGCAGGCAGGCAGGCTGGGCGCTGGCGGCTCATGCCTGTAATCCTAGCTACTCAGGAGGCTGAGATCTGAGGATCTTGGTTCAAAGCCAGCCCAAGCAGGAAAGTCTGTGAGACTCTTATCTCCAATAAACCCCTCAGAAAACCAGAAGTGGTGCTATGACTCAAGTGATAGAGTACTTGCTAAAGAGCTGAGGGACAGTGCCCAGGCCCAGAATTCAAGCCCCATAACCCACAAAAAAAAAAGGAAGGAAGGAAGGAAAGAAAGAAAGAAAGAAAGAAAGAAAGAAAGAAAGAAAGAAAGAAAGAAAGAAAGAAAGAAAGAAAGAAAGAAAGAAAGAGAGAAAGAGAGAAAGAGAGAAAGAGAGAAAGAAAGAAAGAAAGAAAGAAAGAAAGAAAGAAAGAAAGAAAGAAAGAAAGAAAGGGGAAGGAAAGAAAAGGGAAAAGAAAGGGAAAGGAAAGGAAAGGAAAAAGAAAAATCCAGAAATAGAGCTGTGACTCAAGTGGTAAAGCACTAGCCTGAAGCAAAGAAGCTCAGGGGCAGTGCCCAGCCTGACTTCAAGCCCCAGGACTCTCTCTCTCTCTCTCTCTCTCTCTCTCTCTCACACACACACACACACACACAGAGAGAGAAAGAAAAAAATGGGGATGTGGACATGTAGATCAAGTGGTAGAATACCAGCTTTAGGTGAAAAAGCCAAGCAAGAAAGTGAGTCTCTGAATTCAAGCCACAGTACTGGCATAAGGGACAAAAAAAAAAAATAGGTTGATGATGTGGTTGAGATGTAGGTAATGTAGAACATTTGTGTAGCATGCATGAGGCATGAGGCTCTAGGTAGGTCTGACCTCTGGCAATGGAAATAAGAATGTGTGTTCATTCTGTACAATATGTGTAAAAGGAAGTATTTTAAAAGGCAAGGAGATAAAAAATATAGAAATATGGAGCATTCAGACAGTATTGAGTTCTCAGGGATAGGTGGGCAAAATGTAGGAAAGGTAGGAAATAAGATGGGCAAGGTAGTAAGGAAATAAGATGGATACCTCATTCCATTGTCATATCAGGTGCTGTGAATGTGCCTCATCCTAACCAGCACATTAAGAGATGGCTACTACCAAATATCATACAATTATTAACATAAGGCCCTGTACGAGGCAGTTGGAATACAGAAAAGTATAGACTGTATTTGAAGCATGAGGAGTCACTAGAATGGAAATTAGCTACACTGTGGGGTGGGTTTTGTTGTTGTTTTTTCCTGGTTATGGGGCCTGAACTCTGGGCCTGAGCACTGTCCCTCAGCTCTTCATCTCAAAGCTAGCACTCTAGAACTTGAGCCACAGCGCCTCTTCCGGCTTTTTTCTTTTTGCTTATGTGATGCTGAGGAATCGAACCAGGGCCTCATGCATGCAAGGCAAAGACTCTACCACTGAGCCACCTTCCCAGCCCTGCACAGTGGTTTTATGTGCTTTTTTTTTGGGGGGGGCGGTCATGGGGCTTTAACTACTCGGGTTTCAGTGCTGTCCCTCAGCTCTTCAGCTCAAGGCTAGTGCTCTACCACTTAAGCCAAAGTACCACTTAGAGTTTTCTGATGGTTTATTAGAGATCAGAGTCTCACAGACTTTCCTGCCTGTGCTGGCTTTTAACTGTGATCCCCACATCTCAGCCTCCTAAGTGGCTAAGATTACAGGTATGAGCCACCAGCACCCAGATTATGTGCTTTTAAGATAGCCTACAAAATTCAGATTTCTACTTCAACTTCATGGACTTGGAAACTTAGTTTGTTAGACTCCAAGAGTAGCCAGGCACTGATGGCTCATGCCTGTTACTTGGGAAACTGAGATCTGAGGATCATGGCTCCAACAAAAAAAGTCTGTGAGACCCTTACTCCAACTGTTATCACTGAAAGGCCAAAAATGGAGCTGTGGCTGAAGTGGTAGAGCATGGAGTGAAAAATGAGAGTGCAAGGCCCTGAGTTCAAGCCTTAGTAGCTTCACAAAAACACCCAAAATCTGGTGCCGGTGGTTCACACCTGTAATCCTAGATACTCAGGAGGTTGAGATCTGAAGATTGTTGTTCAAAATCAGCAAGGGAGGAAAGTCCATGAGTCTCTAGTAAGAATGAGAGGCAAGCAAGAGCAACCAATACAAACTCAAAGCTTTATTGGGGGGCAGACCTGCCATGCTGCTCCAAGAAGGAATGGAGGCAGCAGCCATGGACAGGTGTAGGCTGAATTTAGGGTGCAGTCACATGGGTCACATTACATAGGCTATGGGAATTTGGGGATACAGTCAGTTCAGAGAAGAGGCATTATAAAGGTGTTATATGGACTACAGGAATTGGAGGAGCAACAATGCTAAATAAGAAATGTACTCATTACCTTGCTCATGTAACTGTAACCCCTCTGTACAGTCTTTTCACAATAAAAAACTTAATTTAAAAAGAAAAGGAATTGGGAGAGAGTCACATTCCGAGAAGGAGTGTAGCTACTGTTGCAACTTGGGTGGGAATTTGTAGTCACACTGGAAAAACAGTATAGGGAAATAGTAACATATTTTTGTAAACAGGTGGACACAAGGCAGGGGGCCTTAATTGGCAAGCTGACTCTAAGACCTTAGAACTTTTTTTTGGGGGGGGGGCCTGAACTCTGGGCCTGGGCACTGTCCCTCAGCTCTTCAGCTCAAGGCTAGCGCTCTACCACTTGAGCCATAGCGCCACTTCCGACTTTTTTCTTTTTGCTTATGTGGTGCTGAGGAATCGAACCCAGGGCCTCAGGCATGCAAGGCAAGCGCTCTACCACTGAGCCACCTTCCCAGCCCCTAAATATTTTGGATTATGTTTTATTTACCTTTTGCATTTTTTTTGTCTGTTGTGGGGCTTGAACTCTGGGCTTGGGTGCTGTCCCTGAGCTCTTCAGCTCAAGGTGAACACTCTACCGCTTGAGCCACAGCACCACTTCTGACCTTAGAACTCTTATCTCCAATTAACTACCAGAAAATGGGAAGTGGTACTGTGGCTCAAAGTGGTAGAGTGCTAGCCTTGAGTGAAAAAACTCAGGGACAGCACCCAGGCCCAGAGTTCAAGGCCCCACAACCAAACACACACACACACACACACACACACACACACACACACAGAGCACCCAAAGACTACGAGAGTAGATCTTGGGTCAACTCATATGAATTAAACTTGTAAGAGAGTTGGGGAGTGATGTTCCACAAGTAATATATCTTCTGACAATTGTTATTGAAAATTTAGGAAGGAGTCCCAGGGTCCTGACTTATGTAGTAAGAACCACTGTGGTCAAAGGCAAAAATCTATCCGTCTGATTAACTTGAAATAATTTTAGTCCTCTATTAAGGATTATCCTTTCCACTCTAAGCCAGGTGTGGTAAGGAAAGCGATTTGGCAGCCTCACACCCATCCTGTCTCTAACCAGCATTCAATCCATCCTGTAGGCCTGCTAATTTTTTGAAACCAAACCCAGAAGTGGGGAGACCTTCAGGCTCTCTCTGTCAGTGCTGGTGTTGAGTTTCAAGTTGTTACAACTGTTGTAAAAGTTTTGGGTTTTTGTCGGTTTGAGTCATTGGACTCGAACTCAGAGCCTGGGAGCTCTCCCTGAGTTTTTTGGTGTTTTGTTTTTGCTCAAGACTGACATTCAACCACTTGAGCCACAGCTCTACTTCCCGCTTTTTGGTGATTAACTGGAGACCTGGCTAGCTTTGATCCTCAGATCTCAGCCTCTTGAGTTGCTGGGATTACAGGTGTGAGCCACTGGTGCCTGGTTTTTTGTTTTTCTTTTCGTTTTTGTAAGGCTCAGTTCCATTCCTTTCAGTCCTCTTTGCCCTTTTGGAGGTAGTTCCTCATCCTGGGCAGAATGTGCACATATGTTTTACAAGTAGTAACCCCAATACTGGCTCCCACATTAAGGTCAGGGTCGGGCCAAGATAACCACCCCTCCCCAGAACCTAGCAGCCACGAAGCGGAAGATCGTTCCCGAGCTATGTCTGAGACCTCGCGAGATTACGGCGGTGCCCGTTGCGGCCCAGACACAGCGCCACGCCTTTCCGGCCTCAGGACGGCCTCCGCCTACCTCAGCTCACGGCCTTCCACTCGCGCTCGGCTCTTGGATTGGCTGGCGGAGGTGGGTCAGTTTTTTTTTTTTCCGGGCCTGAAAGCGGTTCCACAAGTAGTCTCTCTTCTAGCCCCGCCCCCGGAGCTTACGGATTGGACGATTGAGCCCGATGTCACGCGCTTGCGTGACAGCGCAGACGAGCCAATCAGCACCTTGGCGTATTTTACAAACTGGGAAATTAGCAGCAGCAGAAGCCCAGTAAATCCGGGGGAAGGAAAAAAAAAAAAGCGAAGGCAACCCTGAGAAACTTGAAATCGTTATTTATTTTCCGTCCTCCATTAGACTTCCCGGAAAGGTGCGACCCAGGGACCCTGAAGGGTGTGAGGGCTGAGTGGCTCCCAGGGAGGAGAGCTGTTCGGGAGGCTGGGGCGAGCTGGCCCGGCACGGCCTTTCTCGGGGTGGCGGCCAGGGAGCGGCCTTGCAGGCGCCGGGGGGCATGTTAGACGCATGGATTTGGGCAGAGGCGGGCGTATGAAGAATGTCAGCACGCATACCCCGAGAATTAGTTGACTTGAATCCCCAATCCTGCCTGCCTTTCTTTGCCCATTTCTATTGTAGCCGTCATGACCACCCTCCAAGCCACAAAGCACCCCCGCCTCCGTGGTGTATCTCCCACTCCTAGCAAGATTCCCATCCGCTCTCAGAGACGCCCGCCTTTCTCCACAGTGAAGCTGGACACCCTGGACCAGGAGAACCAGGATCCAAGGGTAAGAGGGTTGTGGTAGATGAAGAGACACAGTACACATCAGCATTGCACCCCAACGCTGAATCCCAGCTTTTTTTCCCTTCTTTTTCTCTCCTTTCCCAGAGCCTGGTGCAGAAGCCACCACTCGGTATTCAACGCTCCCTCGTTGACTCAGCAAGCCCCAAGTTGAAAGCCACACACCGAACAGAAAAGTCACAGAGTTTGGTGGGGATTACTCAACCCCGGAACCCCTTGGAAGAGCTCAGGCCAAGCCCTGGGAGACAAAATGTGGGGCCTGGGCCCCCTCCCCAGACAGGTATCTGTTGGAGGACTGGAAAGGCACATAGTGTGGCCTGTGGGCTTTGTACATCCCCTGGTCTCTTGCATACTATATACTATATGAGTGCTGCGCCCTACTCCTGGAAAGCTCTTTGTTATTAGAAGCAATCCTCTTCTTCCACAAAAGTCATCTCTTCTGAAGCTTTTTCTAGTTCCACCAGTTACAACTAATTACTTTGTATTGTCCTAATAGTTTGCACTATTTCTTTAATAATGGCTTCAGTCTGCTACTGTTACTTCTCAATATCAGTCTGTTACTTAATGATAGTACTGGTACTGAGGCTTGAACTCTTAAGTAAGTGCTCTACCACCAACCTATCTTCCTAGTTCTCCTGCTGCTCCCTCCTAGCTTTCCTACCTCTTCACTTCACACTGTCCGTCTAACCTCTGCTGAGTTTCCCCTGGTCTTTTTTTTTTTTTTGCCAGTCCTGGGGCTTGAACTCAGGGCCTGAGTACTGTCTCTGAGATTCTTTTGCTCAAGGCTAGCACTCTACCATGTGAGCCACAGCACCTCTTCTGGCTTTATCTGTTTATGTGGTACTGAGGAATAGAACCCAGGGCTTCATGCATGCTAGACAAGCACTCTGCCACTAAGCCACCTTCCCCACACCCATTGGTCTTTTAAAAGAAAAGAAAAAGAATTTAGTACCACCTTGACCTCAGGACATGAGTGCTGTCCCTTAGCTATTTCTGCTCAAGGCTGGTACTCTACCACTTGTACCACACCTGTGCTTCCACCTTTTTGGTGGTTAGAGGTAAGAGTTTCATGGACTTTCCTGCCTGGACAGACTTCAATCCATGATTCTCAGATCTCAGCCTTCTGAGTAGCAAGCACTTGGCTTAATGATAACTTCTTCTTCTTTTTTTTTTTTTTGTCATTGGGCTTGAACTTTAGGCCTGGGCACTGTCCCTGAGCTCTTTTTTTTTTTGTCAGTCGTGGGGCTTGAACTCTGGGCCTGGGTGCTGTCCCTCAGCTCTTCAGCTCAAGGCGAGTGCTCTACCACTTGAGCTACAGCGCCACTTCCGGT
>NW_012267258.1:2794907-2803708 GCF_000151885.1 Dipodomys ordii | reverse complement strand
GCTCTACCACTTGAGCTACAGCGCCACTTCCGGTTTTCTGGTGGTTTATTAGAGATAGGAGTCTCATGGTCTCTCCTGCCCGGGCTGGCTTTGAACTGAGATCCTCAGATCTCAGCCTCCTGAGTAGCTAGGATTACAGGCATGAGCCACCAGCACCTAGCCATGTCCCTGAGCCCTTCAGCTCAAGGCTAGTGCTCTACCACTTGAGCCACAGCACCACTTCCAGCTTTTTCTGCTTATGTGGTGCTGAGGAATCGAACCAGGGCCTCATGTATGCAAGGCAAACACTCTACCACTGAGCCAACTTCCCAGCCCTCATTCATCTTTAATTAAAGTGTTTAGAATGGTCTCTTACATTAGAGTCTTCCAAAATTTTGGTGAGCTATGTTCAATTGAACGAGTCTATTTTGCTCACCTCCCCTACCCCCAGTATTGGAGTTTGAACTTGCTAGGCATGGAGTCTGCCACTTGAACCTTGCCTCTAGTCCTCTCTGTTCATTCTTGCACCACAGGGTGACTATTCTAGGGTCCCTGGCCCCTCAGCCTCTCCTATTCCTTTTCACCTTCCTGTCTCCTCTTCCCTTGCAGGGGCTCCAGAGGCCATAGAGTTTGTGGCTGACCCTGCAGCCTTGGCCACCATCCTGTCAGGTGAGGGGGTAAAGAGCAATCCCCTGGGGCGCCAGTCTAGTCTGGCTCAAAGAGTACTGGTTCGAGGGAGCAAGGAAGGCACCACCCGGAGAGGTCAGGTAATAAGACAGGATGTAAGATAGGCTGGGTGGGTTAAGTCATAACATCTTGCTGATAGCTTCTGTTGGGTTCCAGAATGCTCGGGCTTCTGCATACCTAGCCCCCAGGACCCCCATCCACCAACTGGACTCTGCTAGGGCTTCTTGTTTCTCAAGGTTGGAGGGACCAGGACCTCGAGGCCAGACTTTGTACCCTCAGAGGCTAGAAGCTTTGGTGAGTGCCCTTGAAGGTCTGACCTTCTGTGTTTCTGGAAGCTTCTTCTTGGGACAAAGGTAAATCCTGAGAGAGAAGGTACCTCATGATGAATTAAGAAGTAATTTAGAGGAAGGTATTTTTGGTGATGATTTCTGAAAGTATGGGGCTTCTCTCTGACTCTGCTTTCACCTCTTACTCCTGTGTATCAGAATCCACCTTCAGGATCTTCCCTTCAGTCTACTCGTCCTAGCTTACAGGAGCTAAGAAGAGAGACAGGAGGCAGCAGCCGGTAAGGAGAAATGTGGCAGAAGGGTGTGGAAAAAAAGTGACCCAGTGTCTGAGAAAGGGGCCCTCTAGAGTTAGCATCTTCTAGTAGTTTTAGAAATCCCATTCTGCCCAGGAAGGAATGGAAGAAACCTTGACCACCCAGGAATAGGGGCCAAGCCTTCATAGTCTGGAAGAAAAGGGGGGTTCAGAAATGTGAGGTGCTAGGCCAGGCACTGATGGCTCATGCCTATAACCCTAGCTTCTCAAGAGGCTAAGATCTGAGGATCAGGGTTCAAAGCCAGCCTGGGCAGAAAAGTCCTTGAGACTCTTTTCTCCAATTAACCACCCAGAAACTGAAAGTGGCACTGTGGCTCACCCAGGCCAAGGGTTCAAGTTGTATAACCAACCCCTCCCCCCCCAAAAAAAAAGTGAGGTGCTATTTCTTTGGCTAGAGTGTAGATTGAAATGAGATTTGAATTCAATTTCTGACTCTTACTATTAGTAGTTAGGCATGTTCACCTTAATCTCTCTGAGCTTTGGTATCTTTATCTGTTAAATGAAGAAAATGTTTGTACCATTATTAGAGAGTGTTGCAATGAGATGATGTTTGTAAAGCACTTAGCATGTGTCCAGCCCATAATGGTGCTCAGTGACTGCTGTTGTCCTTTATTATCATCAGGACTTCAGTGAAACAGGTCTCAAGATTGCTCTTGGAGACCCCTGTGCAACCTGGTGAGTGTTTGACTATGAAGAGAGAACAAGGAAGGGGTTGCCTGCCGCAGGGAATGAGGCAAGAGGAAACCTGGCACCAGTGGCCCACGCCTGTAATCCTAGCTACTCAGGAAGCTGAGATTTGAGGATCGAGGATCGAAGCCAGACCAGGCAGGAAAGTCCATGAGACTCTTTATCTCCAGTTAACCACCAAAAGACCAGAAGTGAAGCTGTGGTTCAAGTGGTAGAGTTCCAGTCTTACGCAGAAAAAGCTAAGAGACAGTGCCCAGACCTTGAATTCAAGCACCACGAATGGCACAAAAGGAAAAGACAAGGGGAAACTTAGTAGGCTTGGGGAATGGGAGCAGTGTGAAGAGGTGGGGAGGTAGGGGGATGGTGCAGGAGAACTGGGCTATGGATTGGTGGTACTTGTTTAGCATTGATTTGATCCTTAGCACTATAAGAAGGAAGAAAGGAAGGAAAAAGGGAGAGATGGAGGGAGGTAGGAAAGTAAATGAGAAAAAGAATATCTTCTGGATACAGAAGTTGGCCTAATTTTACTTGTGTCTCCATTTCTTCTCTCTTCTTGCAAGATTGACCTACCCACGGTTCTATCCCCAGCTCCTAAGAGCTATCACTACACCCCCCCCCCCCAGCCCACTCAGGGTATTCTGATACCAAACGTTTGCTGAGGTAGTGTTGGGCTCTCAGGGGATGCTGGTTGGGTCCTTGTCCTTAGTTCCCTATTCTCTTCAGAGGCTTCAAAGCCCTATGGCAGAATTAGATGGGTGTTCTTGATACTACTGCAAATTTCCATTCTCCATTCAGTTTCCTCTCTCTCTGAAGAACCTGAGGTTATCCCTCACTCCGATGAAGGAGGAGGAGCCCTCCTGGGTTTGGCCCAGCGAGTACCCTTAAGAGAAACACGGGAGATAACACAAACCAGGGTAAGATGGGACCCTTCTGGAATACAGGTGGGAAGTAGGGGAAGTGTTTGGGGAAATCCCACAGGGATAGCACTTAGGATGTGGGTGGAATCAGGTAGTCAGAACATTATTGGGTCTAAGTTTTTCCTAGTTAGGCCTTCTCCAGAATGGGTCTGAGCTCTGTTTCCCAGTCTAAGACCTGATATGTATTTGTACCACTGTCAGGTCAATGATAGGACACTTCTAATACTTGTCATCCAAGAACATCATTCCTTCGGTCCACAAATATTTACTCACCAGCTACTCAATGCAGGAACTATTCTAGGCTCTGGGCATACATATTCTAGAAGGAGGAGATCAAAAATAAACACAAGCCAGGTGCTGGTGGCTCATACCTAGCTACTCAGGAAGTTGAGATCTGAGAATCACAGTTTGAAGCCAGTTGGGGCAAGAAAGCCTGTGAGACTCTTATCTACAATTAACCATCAAACAAAGCTGGAAGCAGAGCTGTGGCTCAATGGTAGTATGCTCGCCCAGGGCAATAAAACTCAGGTACAGCATCTAGACCCTGAGTTCAAGTCCCAGGACAGCACTAAATTAATAAAACAATCACATGTATAAAATATGTAACATATGGTAAAATATTCTCTGTAAAAATAGGTAAATAGCAGGGCATCAGTGGCCCATGCCTATAAAGCTGGCTACTAAGGAAGCTGAGATCCAGAGGATCGAGGTTCAAAGCCAGCCTGGGCAGAAAAGCCACCAAGACTTCATCTGTAAAATAATTAGCAAAAGGGCTAGAGGGTGTCTCAAGTGATAGAGTGCCAGCAGAGCAAGCAACCCAACCAAGTAGCATTGGCAATAAATAAGCAAGGTAATAAAGGGGAATCGGGAGTGAAGGAGTTGGTGTCAGAACGTAAAGTAATTTGAGCCAGGTAATATCATTGAGAAGATTATGTTTAAGTGAAGAACAGGAGTTAAGGGCATGAGCTGTGCAGATATCTAGTAGAGAACACTCTTGGCCCAGAGAATTGCAGTGCAAAGGCCCCAAGGACGAGGTGTGTCTTAAGTGTACTGTATGTGTATTGACAAAAGGGACCGATATGGTTGAACCTAAGTAAGGGGAAGGGTAAGAGGTGAGGTTTCAGTAATAACAGGATTAGATAAGGATTCATATACAAGTACAAGCTCTTGGCTCTTACTTGGGATGTATGGAAAGCCAAGGAGAGAGATGAATGATTTAACTTGTCTAGAAAGAATCACACTAAGGCAGGCATCTGTGGCTCATACCTGTAATCCTAGCTACTCAGGAGGCTGAGAGCTAAGGATCAGGGTTCAAAGCCAGCCCAGGCAGGACAGTCCATAAAACTCTATCTCCAATTAATTATCAAAAAGCTGGAAACAGTGCAGTGACTCAAAGTGGTAGTACACTCATCTTGAGCATGAAAGCTCAGGGATAGTGCTCACACCCTGAGTTTAAGCCCCAGGACTGGCGCAAACAAAAGAAAAAAAAAAGACACTGGCTTCTTAGGAAAGCAAGACATAGGAAACCAAAGAAGGAAGAGATCACTCCTACTTTTCTCCTCTCCCACAGGTCAGTGGTGACTCTCACGTGATGCCTTCCCCTACCCCCTTGGCCCAGCCTATGCCTGGCCGTGTGGTGCCAGCTTCTGTTACCCACCCATCACCCTTTGGACGGGCACAGCGCGTACCATCTCCTGGCCTCCCAACTCTGGTTTGTATCAAAAACTCCTCGGGACTGGCAAGAGCAGAACCATCTGGCTCAAGAACCTGCTGCTGTCTGGGAAGTTGGCTTAGTGGTAGAGTGCTTGCCTAGCTTGTATGAAGCCCTAGGTTTGATTCCTCAGTACCATATAAACCAAAAAAGCTGGAAGTGGTATTGTGGCTCAAGTGGTAGAGTACTAGCCTTGAGTAAAAAAGCTCGGAGACAGTGCCCAGGCCCTGAGTTCAAAACCCAAGGCCAGCAAAAAGAAAAAAAGTACCTGCTGCTATGCCTAGATTTTATTCCTGCTCAGATATCTATATCTCTCTCCAGACTCCATATTCATTGTTGCGACGGCTTGCTGTTCGACCCAAAGTCCAGTTCACTCCCATCCGATCAGTCCCCAGAGTTCAGCAGGTAAGATGGGGCAGTGGGGAGGGAGGGGGAGGGGTAGCTACCATCCATGGACCATAGCTGAGGAGAAAGGGAGGTGGATGGTTATGAGGGAAGTTAAGGTCTTCTGTAAAAGCAGATTGATTAGGGCCCAGCCACAGGCAGAGGCTCTGTGTGAGGTGGGTCTATAGCCTGGGTGGAAGAAGGGTCCTTCAGGCCTCAGGTGGTGAGAAATGACAAGACTGAGAGTGAGAATTGGTATCATTTACCCATATCCACCTGACTAGATCTTTGACAATATAATTTTAAAATGTTGGGATAATAAATACCTTTGCTTTGTCTTGTTTAAAAAAAAATTTTTTTTAAAGCTGGGCATTGGTGGCTCACACCTATAATCCTAGCTACTCAGGAGGCTCAGATCCAAGGACCATGGTTCAAAACCAGCCCAGGGAGGAAAGTCTGTGAGTTTCTTATCTCCAATTTAACCACCAGAAAACTGGAAATAGCACTGTAACTCAAAATGGTAGAGTGCTAGCCTTGCGCAGAAGAGTTCATGGTCAGCACCAGGCCCTGAGTTCAAGCCCTACCACTGACAAAAAATTAAAAGGCAGGTATGGCTCAGATGCTTGCTGGGGGAGGAGTAAGAACCTATCCTAAAAGTAATAAGTAAAAAAAAAAAAAACAGAGCTAGGAATGTCTATCTGTTGTATTATGCCATCCTAGCAAGCAAGAGGCAAAGACAAAAGCAAGAGGAGACTGAGTTCCAGTCAAAGGTGCTTGCCCCTGCTGACTTTTCACTTCTGATTACAGGCCCGATGGTCCAGTGGCCTCTCTCCTCAGTCTTGTCCTGGAGAGCCTGCCACACCTTGGGTAAGTATCAGAAGCCATGTATTACTTCTGTCTTTGGCATGGTTCCACTGGCTTGGAGGCCTGGTAGTTTGAGTTTGAGGCAAGTGTGCTGTCTTAAGAAACTGTCTTACCACCTCTTCCTGCTTCTCTGCTGCTTCTCAGGCCCTTTTTCTTCTTCTGAGACAGTAGCCCAGACTAGTCTCAAATTTTCAACCCTACTGTCTCAGGATTGAAGCAGTAGGAGTGCTGAATTATATATAGGTCCAAACTAGTTTTTAAGGCATATGCTCTTCTAGAGTCTCTCAGGGACTTTGATCAATCCTATGGTGGTGAAATTCAGACTGATCTTCCTGCCTCTGCCTGGCTTCCTCACCTGCCCCCTCTTTCCTCCTGTGTGGCAGGAGCAGATTGCTGTACAGTTGTTTGACCAGGATGGTTGTGTCAGGATGCAGGAGAGGTCTGGGTGCCCAACTATGACAAATCCTTCTGGACCACACCCAAGTCCAAACCCCAACCTCCAAGAACTAAGGATGCAGGTGGGTCTGTAGGGTGGCAGCTTTGAAGCCTGCTGGAGTATGAGAGGGCTACAGTTGCGGGAGCTGGGAGGACACAGGGAGTATGGGAAGAGAGCCATGTGGGTAGACCACGTGAACTCACAGTGATGTCACACTGGGGTACTCCCTTCTACCACAGCGCATCAGTATCCTGCAGCAGCTGTTGCAACAGGAGATGGAGGGGCTGGCAATGGGCAAGTGTGTTCCTCTTAATGGAGGCTCCTCTCTGGATATGGTTGAACTTCAGCCTCTACTGACTGAGATTTCGAAAACTCTGAATGCCCCGGAGCATAATTCTGGGACATCCTACCTTCCTGGACTGTCAAAGCATTCTGGGCTGCCAGAGCCCTGCCTCCCAGAGGAGCGTGAGGAACCACAGCCCGTTTTTGGAGTAGAGGCTGAAATGGCACAGCTTTGCCCTCCACCAGAGCCAGGGCCCCCAGAATCTTGCTGTAGGATTGGGCCAGAGACACCAGAGTTCTCCCAGGAACAGCCTGAGATCCCAGAGCCTTGTACTTCAGCACTACCTGGACTCCATCAGTCTAGTCCCCCTGAGCAGCATGCTGGACTCCCGGAGGCCTGCCCTAGGGTAGAGCAGGGAGCATCAGTAGCCTACTACTCCCTGGAACCTAAAAGCCCAGATTCCAGCCTGTGGCTCCGCTGCAATCAGGGGACACCGGCAACCACCAGCCTGACTTTCTCTTCCCAACGCCCACTTTGTGCCAGCCCCCCTATCCACTCACTTCAGTCTCAGAAGCCCACGACAGGTCAGGCAGGTAAGGAGGTATCTGGGAAGGGGTAGGAAGGAAGGGGATCCTGTCACTGGAGCAGTCCCCTGGACTATGCCAGGTGATGCTATCCCACCAACCACAGCTTGGCTCTCAGAAAGAAGGAAGGAGCTAGTTGGGCAACGGTGGTTCACACCTGGAATCCTAGCTACTCCGGAGGCTGAGATCTGAGGATTGCAGTTTGAAGCCAGCCTTGGCAGGACAGTTATCCTCAATTAACCAACAAAAAGCCAGAGATGGAACTGTGGCTCAAGTGGCAGAGCACTAGCCTTGTGCAAGAAAGCTCGGAGATATTGCTCAGGCTGAGTTTAAGCCTCAAGACTAACACACACCACGCATGCACGCATGCACGCACGCACGCGCTATAACTCTTTCTTGGGGGAGGGAGAAGGGCAGTGCAGGGTGGCAGGGTGACAATGGAAGACTCCAGAGCCTTCTAATCTCTCCATGGCCCACCTTCAGGCCCCAGCAGTCTGGCTCCTCGAACGCTGGCCCTGAGGCAACGCCTCAAAGCCTGTCTCACTGCCATCCACCACTCGCATGAGGCCCGCCTGGATGATGAGTGCGCCTTCTACACCAGCCGGACCCCTCCCCCCGGCACCACTAGGGTCTGCACCAACCCTGTGGCCGAGTTGCTTGAATGGCAAGAAGCCCTGGTGAGCTTCAATGTCCAACCAGACACTGTCTGCACAGCCAACCTGTGAAAAGTCGGGGGGGGGGGGAGGAGATAGTGGGAGGGACTAACCTCAGCTCCTTCAGTGAGTGATAATAAGATTGTGACAGACTTCTCTCTCTCTCTGTCTCTCTAGCGTTTTATTCCAGTTGGTTCTATGGCCTCTCAGGACTCTACATCATGAAGCTCCAGCCATCACCTGCTCCTGCCCTTCTGAGCTCACCTTCTAGCCCGTATTTATTGTTGGACAACCAATAGAACCCAGTGCTAACACCCTTTTTAACCTTTAATAAAGTTTCCAAAGTATCACCGGTTCAGCTAGTGAGTTAGGACTGTCTAGATAGGGCAGCCATTGCTGTTGCTCCCTGTTTGCCCACATGGTGGCAGTGTGCTATAAGTTAGAAGCCTCTGGGTGCTAGGTCTCAACCAGAGTAGCTATTCTGAAGAAAGGAAGTCTTCCCACTGTGTCCAGCCCACCTTCTCAGCAAGCTCTTGAATGTTTGGGGGGAGTGACAGTTGTGGGACCTGTGCTTCTCTCTCAGCCTTGAAATAAGCCCCTTTTCCAAGAGCCATCAATTAATCCACTCATCTCCCAGAGCTCCTCTGCTAGAACAGTCAGGAGAGATGTGCACCAGTTGGCTGGGGCAGAAGGATGACATGAGGTCAGTAGTTAGAGGCCAACCTTAATAGCATAGACCACTTAAAAGAAGAAGCCTGAAATGGTGGCTCACACCTATAATACTAGCTAGTCAGTAGGCTGAGATCTGAGGATCACCATTTGAAGACAGCCCAGGCAGGAAAGTCTGTGAGACTCATCTCCAAAGGTTAGAAGTGGAACTGCGGGGCTGGGAAGGTGGCTCAGTGGTAGAGCGTTTGCCTTGCATGCTCAAGGCCCTGGGTTCAATTCCTCAGCACCACATAAGCAAAAAGAAAAAAGCCGGAAGTGGCGCTGTGGCTCAAGTGGTAGAGTGTTAG
>NW_012267258.1:2758175-2794857 GCF_000151885.1 Dipodomys ordii | reverse complement strand
AAAAGCCGGAAGTGGCGCTGTGGCTCAAGTGGTAGAGTGTTAGCCTTGAGCTGAAGAGCTGAGGGACAGCGCCCAGGCCCAGAGTTCAGGCCCCACTACCGGACCCAAAAAAAAAAAAAAAAAAAGTGGAACTGCAGTTTAAGTGGTAGAGCACTAGCCTTGAGCAAAAGAAACTCAAGGACAGCCCCCAAACCCTGAGTTTAAGCCCCAGGACTGGCGCGTGCGCGCACACACACAGTCTTAATTTCTCTCTCTTTCTCTCTAGTATGTAGGAGGGCAGGAACACCAGATTGAAAACCCTTGGAATCCTAGTGTGGCCGGCCTAATATTTTCCCCTTCCTTCCCACAGCAAAGCAGGAGCCTGGGCTACCCTGCTTCCCTTCTCCCTCAGAGGCAGTCTTGCAAGGAATAATCCTTTACCACTAATGGAAACTGACCAACTGGGAGGGAGTTCTTTCAGGGTGTTAGAGAGGGTCAGCCACTTTTCCTCCAATCTATGCACCCACCATGCATCGAGTTAAGCAGCCACACACACAATCCCCCAACCTCAATTTATTGGAAGAGGCAACAGTAGCTGTGTAGCCCCAGGACTTAGCCTGGAGAGGGGAGAGGGGAGACTGTACAGAATGCGTTTTAAACGCTAGGAAAGAATTCACTGATTCTTCCAGTTCATAGGAAAGTTGCCAGGCTGGAGCCTTAAAATGAAGATGAAGGGAGATACGGAGACAAAGTTGTCTTGGTCCTGACCAGGGATACCCTATCCTAACATCTCTCACCTAGACGGGCTCCTTTCGATTTCTAGTCTTTTCACTCAAGCTGCCAGAGCATCCTTCCTGCTTTTTGGGCCTCTGAGCTGAGCTTGCCTAGTGAGATTGCTCCCCAGCGCTAGTTAGAAGAGAGGACCAAGACCTCAGGACCCTCTCTGGATCGGCTTTCACTAGCTCACATGGCTGCAGATGGTCCCTTCCTAAACTCACTGCTCCTCAGACACATAACCTTGATCGCCCCAAATCCGGCCATTTTAGCCACCTCCCAGAGCTGGAGGCTCCGCCCCATCGCCAAGTTCTTACTAACGATGGGGTGGGACCTGCTGGTAGGTGAAGATGGGAGTGAAGGGGCAAGGAGGGCATGGGGGGGGGGGGGTCCTGGCTCAGTCCGGGTAAATGATGAAACCCGAGAAGGTGCTGTACTTGTTGGTGTTGCCTCCATGCACCTTCCCACCGTCCAGCTTGATGAAGACTTCATCGCCCACATCCAGGTGTAGAATGACGCTGTTACTGGCGTAGTCATAGTTCTGGTCCGCGTCTTGAGCAATGGCGCTGGCCCGAACCTGGGGGAAGGCGGGGAGAAGGGGGAGAAACCCATGTACTCAGAAGATCACTGCTTAGAGCTGGGGTGGAGGTGTCAGGTCTAGGGGCTCCAGCGCAGCCTTGGGGCAGCGAGCTGTAGGTGCTGAGGAGGAAGTCGGGGAAGGAAGGGGAGCTCAGAGCCTCGCTGACCGCCATTCACTCTGCTGAACGCTGAATGCCTTGGGCACAAGTCAGGCTGTCTGTGGGCCTCGAGTCTCAATTTGAATTATAAAGTATATGTTTGAGAGAATGGAAAGGGGATAATAGAGCCCACCCTGTTCGGCTGTTCGGATTGAATGGTATGTGGAATGTAATCAGAACAGTGGTTTGCCTAGAGAAACCCTTATACAGAGGTTGCTATCACTGTTCTCACTTTAAAAAATAATATTAGCCTTTAGGATGCTTTCTAGGATGCTGTGCCCACCAACATGTAAATTCCAAATGTGCATTTGCATTCCTGGGAGCTGGGGCATTGCATCTGTGTGTCTGTGGGTGTGCAGGCCTGAGAAGTACTGTTGTGTCCTGGCCTCTAGGGTGTCCATTTCTCTGTCAAGTGGTAGCTAGTGCCTTCTGTGGGAACCCAGAGCTCTGCCTTTCTTTTGGCCTCTCCTCTGGCATTCGCCTCAGGCTGCCAGCCCCCTCCCCAGCCCCCCTCTTTTTGTCCCACCGGGCTGGTTATTAACTCATTAATTATTCATCATTATTTTAATCATTATTTACCGTCCCCAGGGCCGCAGTGCCTGCTCTGTGGAATACAGAGTAGAAGCTATCTGCCACCCCCCACCCCGCTGAAATCAACACACTCTAAGCACTTGTGTTCCCCTTCCCCCACACCCTGTGTGTACCAAGTATACCTACTCTACCTACCTACTAGATGCCACATACAGAAAAATACCATGGCTCTACTCACATCCTCCTGCTCTGTACACACACACTTCCGAACACACTATCTCAATCCCATACATATCTACTTTTACTCTCTGCTGGGAAGAGACCCCAAAACATGTGCCAGAGATGGTTGTGCAGTCGTGTCCTCCTGCGTGTATACAGATGCTGCAAAGATAGCAAGGCCCAAGGCTCAGAGAACCCTAAGACTAGGTCTGACATATGGGGGGAGGCACCACTTCCTTTCTAGAAGCCACGTGAGTCACTGCCCAGCCCCAGCTTGCTTCAGCCTGCACTTCCCAGACAGCTCCCTCCACCCCAGCCTAAGGCCTCTCCCCAACTATCATCAGCAACTGACTGGATCAGATAAGGTGGGTTTTTTTTTTGGGGGGGAAGGCTTGAACTCAAGGCCTGGGCACTGTCCTGAGCTGCTTTTTTGTTGTTGTTTTTTTTCAATCATGGGGCTTGAACTCTAGGCCTGGGTACTGTCCCTCAGCTCTTCAGCTCAAGGCTAGCACTCTACCACTTGAGCCACAGCACCACTTCCAGTTTTCTTTCTGCTCAGGCTAGCTTTGAACCATGATCCTCAGATCTCAGCCTCCTGTGTAGCTAGAATTACAGGCTTGAGCCACTGGTGCCCAGCCTAAGCTTCATTTTTGCTCCAGGCTTTAAGCACTTCTATCCCACTTGAGCCACAGCACCACTTCTGGCTTTTTCTGTTTATTTGGTACTAAATTCATACATGCTAGTCAAGAATTCTACCACTTAGCCACATTACCAGCCCCAGATTAGATTTTTTTAGAGCTTCTCCCCCAAGCCAAGGGGACAATAACTCTGATTCTGTCTTCAAGGGCAGCAAGCAGCAGAACATGGAGGCTGAGATTGTTAGGGAAGATATGGGGCCTGTGACCAGGCATCAGTGACACAGGTTGTCCCCATCGTTGCCTCCTTCCTCCAAACCCACCACCTAACTGTTCCCACTCTAACCACTTCCCACCTCTGCTTGAGCTCATTATTTGAGAATCGGTATTATTGGAGGGCAAGGTCCAGCCTAAGCCTGGCCCTACGCTCTGGAGTAAGAAATAAGATAGCACTGGCAAGTGGGCAAGTAAGGGTTTTCTTTCTTTTTTTTCACCTTGAAAAGCTAAGATGAATGCGCCTACACTCAACAGTAGCCCTTACAGCCTGCTGACTAAAACACAAATTCCATTCTAATCTCATAGAACCAGATTCTGGATAACTCTCCCCATGCCATACTGGGAAATCAAGGCCAGAAGGCACCCCTGCCCCTCTCAAAAAAAGAGAGCACAGCTCAAGACAAGAGTTGGGGGTGGGGCGGGGGAGCTAAAATTGGTAGGGTGAGACACCAAAGATATTTGGTGTGGTTTTCTATCATTGGAGTGTTTGCCTGTAGTTGGAGTGTGAATCTCTGCTGCAGAGATTGGAAGTTTTGAGTCCCTTGTTGTTATAATACTGATTCCTAATACTCCCAGTGAGCCCCCCTGGGCGGAGGACTGCTCTTTCCCTAATTCCCCAGTTCCTCCTTGACTAAACAAACGAGGTATGAGCTCTTAAGGGCCTGCAGTTGCTGGATTTCCTGGTGCTGCTTCCAGGAAGGAACTGAGTTGTGGCCTGAGGGCAGGGAGATTTGTGAAACTACCAGTCGGGTGAATTAGGAGTCTAGCGGCGGAGGGGCACCTCACCTGTCCATTCTTCATCAAGTCGGCCCACATACTGGTGCCATCGCCGCCCCGCATGAGCACATGGTAAGCGAAGAAGTAGACGCCAGGCATGGGACAGGTGAACTTGCCGCTGGCCGCCTCGTAAGCGTTGCCCACATTGGTCACCACGTCGTCAAAGCGCAGCACCTCATAACCCTCGTGCGGCTTCCGCAGGCCGGCGTAGAAGGCAATTCGAGGCACGTAGCCGGCAGGGGGAGCGGCCCCTCCTGGGCCTGGACCAGGAGGACCCGGGGGGCCTGGCCTGCCTGGCTCTCCGGGGGGCCCTCTGGGACCCGGAGGTCCTGGGGGTCCTCTCAGACCTGCCTTCCCGCGCCGGCCCACCTCCCCCTTGGCACCTGGTGGAAAGGGGGGCGCGGAAGCAGGTGCACCGTCGGGGCCCGGGCCTCGGGGCCCGTGCGGGTCACAAACCATGCGGCAGCGACCCAGCATCTCGTAGTGCGCCGGGCCGCGGGAACTGTGCACCAGCAGCGGGATGGCCACCAGCAACAGAAGCACCATGGCCACCCCGACGGCCGCGCCCGCCACCCGCTTGCGGCGGCTCAGCCGCGACGCGGCCAGGGCCAGCAAATCCTCCTCGCTTTTGGGCGCAATGGCGACGGGAGGCCCGGGACTCCCCGCGGGCCCAGGAGAAAGGGTGGCCGGGCTGGGGCCCGGGTCTGGATTCCCTCTTCCACCCACCCCCGACGGCCTCCCTGCCTCTACTGGCTCCCTCCCTCGGCCGATGTGCGGGGTTTCCCCAGCCGACTGTCAAGGCAGGGGTCCCTGCGTCCCCCACCCCCTAACCTTGTGAGTTGGGCCAGGTACAGGTCCCACAGTTCAAAAACCCCCCGTAGTCTTCTATTACCCTCCGGTGCAGTCCGAACGATCCGATCCGATAGGGGCGGCGAGGTCCGCCGCTTCTTGGACGGCTGATTTCTTACAGGTCTAGGATGTTTGCTCTCCAGACAGCTGCTTCCTCACGATCCTGGGGGGGGGGGTCCCAGATCACAGATCGCTCGGGGCTGGGACGAGGGGGCGAGGGGAGGGGGGACTGTTGCTGTGCTCCGGACGTCCCAGGCTCTGGCGTCCACTGGACGCGACCTCCTCAGAGGTTTTGCTCTCTCTAGCTCTTGGAAAGCGCTTCCCGCCTTCCTGTCTCAGCCTGGGTTGCGGCCCTTGCTGGAGCCCTGTCCGGGCGACTCTCTCCCCCGCAAGCTCTCTCCGGATCTCTGCGTCCCCTAACCTTCCTCCCCGGGGCGGCAGTGCGGGTGGTGTGGGTAGCCGCGCGGCGGGAGCCACTATAAGCGGCCGGAGGCAGAGCGACCCCTGGCGCCCACAGTGGGAAGCGCGGGGGCGGGGCAGGCAGCGGCTCCCCCCCCCCCCCGCCACTCCCAGCGGAGCCCCGGGCCTCTAGGTTCCTTGCCTGTTCTCAGGGCTCCGCAGCGATCCCTGGCCTGCACCCTAAAATCTTTACTTTCAGCTTCAATCCTGAGTTTAGCATTCTTAGAAGCTGGAAAAAGCGCTGGGATAAACATGGGTCATGCCACAAGCACTGAGAAGACAGATTGCAGAGCTAAAAAACAAAAAAAGGAGGGGGAAATGAGGGACTCACAAACAAACTAAATAAAACAAGAAAGGAAAGAAAAAGAAATGCATCACCCCATACCCTCTCGGTGCCAGCAACTGAATACCAAATACCATATGGGAAAGGGTTCAAGGGATACTTGTTGACCTGAATAGGAAAGGCATTTCCTGACTCCCCATACTCAAGGGGGGGGGGTCACAAAGAGAGAGAGGGAGAGAGGGGTGGGAGGGGGAGAGAGAGAGAGAGAAAGAGAGCGAGAGAGAGAAAGCGCCTGGGGGAAGGAGCTGAAAACGGACAGAAAAGCAGAGAAGGAGCGACAGAAAAATCAAAGAGACAGAAAGCCAGATAGAGATGCAGAGACAGAGATAAAGCTTCGAAAAGAGACTAACTGACAGCCCCAGAGGGGGAGAGAGAGAGACAGAGACAGAGAGAGAGACAGAAGCCGAGACAGGTTGACAGATCGAGGGAGAGAGAGAAATGTAAATGGCGCGCTGCAGAGAGACACCCAGGTCCGTGTTCGGACTCCAATGTGACATATCAACTGTAGGGAAGATGCGGGGGCGGGGCAGTTCCGCAAGCAGAGTGGTAGGCTCTGGGCCTGTGCATTGTGACAGTGTGCTGGAAAGTATGGAGGTAGCCATGGGATCCTGGTCTTGTGTGTCCCTGGGTGAGTGGGGTTATGGATTTTGTGTTGTTTTGTATATATATGCGTGAGGGTTGTTTGAAAGAATATATATAAAGGTGTGTGTGTGTGTGTGTGTGCATGTATATGTGTGTGTATATATATATGTGCATATATATATATATATATATATGCCTTCCTTTCTCTTGGCCTCTAAATTTGGAATCCCAGAAATGTCCATTCTCTTATCTCAGGACTGAAGAATGGGGAACCTTGTGGGAAGAAAGAGTCAGTTGTAATATTGCCCACCAGGCCCAGCCCAAATCCATCCTGCACTAGACCTAGACTGCTCAAGTCCCTGACCTAAAATCTTGGCTCTTTCTCCCTTCCCCAAATATCTGCTTTCAGATGAAACCCAAAGAAATTAAACCCCACATAATGGTCTTTTGGCTGTTTATGCATAGTAACATAACTGAAATGCAGATTAGGTATTAGGCTCCTGCCTGTAAGAAGTGATTGAATCTGATTTCTGAGGAACTCCTCCTTAGAAAGATCAGAATCCTCAGGGTCTGCTGAGAAAGCCTTTGGCTACATCTCCTCTGGGGACCCAAACCCAGAAGCTACGAAAAGGAAGTCTAGGACCCTTAAAAGTGGAGATGTTTGGAGATCTTGGAGATAGATGGATAGCTGCAAAGGCTTTTTGGTGACCAGATAAGCCAGGAGTGTGATATATGGAATATTTCATGTAAAATGGAAGGTACAGGGGCATGATTGTTGGGTAGAAGGTGATTTCCTCATTCCCAGTTTCCCATACTCCTTCCAGGCACTTCCTATCACATGTCACAATGAATGGTGAATGGAAGAGATTGCTGAGTCTGGGTCTATGTCCAGTATCAGTGTGGGTAGAGAGATCCCTGTGCCTGAAAGGATTGGGAGGGAATGGATTGGCAGTCAGTGGGGGAGGGGCCTCCTCCTCCTCCAACCATAAATACAAATTTTATTCAAGGTCTTTGTCACCATTTGTCTTCCTCGGGGGGCTGAGGGCCGTGTCAGCCCTGTGCATGTCTAATTCCAGATCTGCTCCCCCAGGCTGGATGATGGATGGGTCAGAGAGAGCAGGCCCAGGCTCACATCAGCCTCCCCTGCCATAGCCTCAGTCAGGCTCCATCCACCCCAAATCCAGCTACCCTCTGCCCTCCCTCCCTCACCAGATTCCCTCTTTGCCCAGCCCTGTTCCCCATCCCCACTCATCCTGCTTCCCAGTGTCCCCTTTTGGAGCCCCTCACCTCAGCCCTTTTCGGGTGAAGGGCTTCTTCTCTCTAGAGCTTCCCCTCTGCTCCTATCCCCAGCCCAGGCTGTGAGCTGCGGTGACCAGCAGGGCTGCAAATGGCAGTGTGTGTGTGTGTGTGTGTGTGTGTGTGTGTGGTTGGTGGGGAGTAGGGGGGGGGAGCAGGCTTGGCTCACAGGGAGCCAAGGGGCCAGCTCCATGAATTTATTCATGTTCTGTTGCTCTTTCCCCATGCTCTGGGCTCTGGAATGAAGCTGCCAGCTCACCAGGTCCTTATTGCTTTCCCTGCAGCTGTCACATTGGGTCTGAGAAAGGATCTGGGTAGGGCCAACACCAGCCAGTGCTCCTAGGGTCCCCGAAGCCAAAAGGGAACACCTCAGTACAGGTGGGGGTCTGGACCCCTGGCTAAACTAGCACAGGTGTGTAGGATGGGAAGCAAGCAAGGCAAGGTGTGCTGCAGGACAAAGAAAGGGCTGTGGAGGTGGGAGTAGGGTTGGTGGGAAGAAGAGAGGAGAAGAAATAATGTTATTGAAAGCTTGATGTATTTTTGAGTTTTTAATATGGAGGTCTTTAGTCTGATCCCCCAATGGAAAACACAACCAAGTCTGAATCTTGTACTGACCTCTATCTGTACTAACCTTTACTAATCCTGACCCTAGTCCCAAATTCACATGTAACTGCCCTCCAATCCTAAACTGAATCTTAACTCCATAACCTGACCCTAAAGTATATTCCCACCTGTCCTGGAACCCAGGGCTTTCCCCTAGAATATCCCTTAGGGTTATAGCCTAGTGTGTGTCAGAGTTCTCCAAGGACCAGACTTTTGATTAGCATGTTATTAGCATATGATTTGCATGTTTTATATGCTTTCTATTCTGCAGAAGTTTTTGTATTAAATTTTTATGAAGTCTCCTGGAAAGGTCCTGGCTCCTTGAACATTCTTTTTATTCCTTCTCTCACACTTCTTGTCACTGACCTAGCCCCCCCACCCAAGGGAAGAAAGGGGGTGAGGGAGGTAAGCAACAAAGGACCCATGGGAGGAAGACAAGAAGTGTGACATACTGCCACAGTTTCCTCATCTGTAAGAAGAAAGAAATTATCTAGTGGTATTACAAAGCAATACTTCCCCTCTTGTTCTCATTCTCTCTTCTTCCACATCTTCATGACCAGCCAAGGAGTGCTTTTCTCTTTCCCTCTCACACTCTGGCAGTCAGCTCCCATTATCAGAGATGACATAAACGGGAACTAAACTGGGTTTCTTTCCTATTTTTTTTTTTTTTGGTTGTGGGACTTGAACTCTGGGCCTGGCACTGTCCCTCAGCTCTTCAGCTCAAGGCGAGTGCTCTATCACTTGAGCAACAGCGCTACTTCCAGTTTTCTGGTGGTTAATTGGACATAAGAGTCTCATGGATTTTCCTGCCTGTGCTGGCTTTGAAAGGTGATCCTCATATCTCAGCCTCCTAAGTATCTAGGATTACAGGCATGAGCCACTGGTGCCCAGCTAGATTGGGTTTCTTGCTACTAAGTTCTGAGTATGAAGAAGAGAAAGGATTTGTCCACTTGAGATGAAGAGAATACATGGAAATATCACAAATGCTTATCATATTTTAGAGGTGTGTGTGTGTGTATTGTGTGTGTGCGTGTGTGCAGGTTCTCAAGCTTGACCTCAAGGGTTTCCTTAGCTTTATCCCCTTATAGCTGGCATACTACCACTTGAGCTTTACCTCCAGTCCATCATTTTTTGCTGGTTAATTGGGGATAAAGTCTTTCAGACTTTTCTCTTCCTAATGGCTTCAAACCTGAATAGATCAGAATCAGACTACAGATGTGAGCCACTTGTATGGAGCTCTATTTTAGAGGTGTCTTTTTCTTTTGTCCAAGGCTAGGTATCTGATGCTTACTTTCTCTCATTGGATGGCAATCTATGACTTGGCAATCTGTCCGTGAGAGGCAGATTATTATCCCTCGTTTACAGATGAAGAAACTGAGGCCCAGAAGGGGAAAATAGTTTATCCAGTATCCAGTTACCACCCTGTAAGGAAAAGTCTCAAAAGTGGAATTCGGATGTTCTTGGCTTTCCTCTCAGTGCTCTGCAGAAGTACATCCCAGGTAATGGGAGGAAGAGACAGAATCAAAATCAGCATCCATCAAGACTTGATTGGAGAAATTTGTAAGCATGAGGCTAACATGGTGGGGTATTGGATGCCCTAATGCTGTCAATTCCGACACCCAACAGGACTCAACTGTTGGTGAAGGGAAGTCCAACGTTATTTACAGAGAATTGTTCAGATGGAGGAGGAGGAGAAGGTATGGAAAACAGGAAGGAATGGCCGGGCACTGGTGGCTCAGACCTCTAAGTTTAGCTACTAGAGGTTAAGATCTGAGGATTGGGATTTGAAGTCAATCCAGGAAGACAAACTGGAGAGATTCTTCTCTCCAAATAATCAGGAAAAAAATCTTAAAATGGAGATGTGGCTCAAGTAATAGAGTGCCAACCTTGAGAAGAAGAAGAAAGAAAAAGGCCAAGTGAGAGTGTGAGACCCTGAGCTCAAGCCTCGGCTGGAGGGCGGGGGTGGTAAGAAACAAAGAAAGGAGTAGAAAAAGAGAACTAGTCTGCTTCAGTTGTGGAAGAGAAAATTGAGCCGGTTCCTCCATGGCAGTGGTTGGGAAAAAAGTAGTGGTCCAAGAACATGAGCATACTTTGCTGTCTATGCTTCCATGGGGGACAGAGGGTGCAACCACCAGGCCCAGGGTTCTGACTCCATGCATCAGTGAGATCAAAAGATTGCATCAGGGGCCTTGGGGCTGAAGTGCAACTCTTCAGCCCTCTAGCGTGTAGGTAGAAATCACAAGGTGTCTGTCAGGACAAAATTTGTGGCCCGCTCCTTTCCGAAGAAGCTCTCCAACCCTAATCAGGTGAAGCTCCTAGCCCCTCCCCCCCCTCCTCCACCACCACCATCTTCCTAGGCGCTCCCCTCCTAACTACCCCTGGCCCTCTGCATGCTCCGCTTAATGAATTGTGGCAATTGGCTGCACAGACAGCTGTCAGGCCCCTCATTTCTCCGTCAGGATATTGGATCGCGCACAGGGAGTCCGACAGGTGGAAGGAAGGGAATGTGTTGCGGGGAGTTGAGGGAGGGGCGTGGGCTGGTGAAAGCTCGGAGGCCAGGAGCCTCTAGTTAGGGCTCAACTAAGTTGGCGTAGGCCCTAGGATGCCTTCCTCCCTGGGGTTCCTAATTCTCTCTTCTTTTCCCTGACTAGCAGTAGATTTAACGAGCCTCACACCCACAGTAGTACCTGGGCAGGAGGGGACCCCCATCCTGCACTCGGTTGGGCTGCAGAGGGCTCTTCAAGTCAGCGTCTCGAAGCTCGGCCGAGCTCCTCCTTCCCACCTCCTAACCATCCTTTTCCTTCATCCACCAACCCCCCCCCTTGCTACGCTCCCTCCCCGGCGGCCGCGGCCTTTATTAGGGATTCCGCGGCTGTCGGTCCCGCCATCCATCCTGTCCGCCGGCAATTAGGCGGCCAGACAAAGAGCAGCTTCGGATGGATGAGGGTCCCGGCGGATCGGAAATGTGAAGGGTCAGCGCTGCCGCCCGCGGCGCACCCCGCTCCCCCTTCCGCATAATCACCGGCTGCCCGTCACTCAGTCGGCCGCCAGGGAGCTCCCGAGCCCGGGAGAGGGCGGGGCTGGGCCTGCAGCCTAGGCGCCCAGGGCCGGGCAAGGGCGGACCTGCAGCAGGTGCCACGGCAGCGCCAGAGCCCAGGACTGAAGCCGGAGGCGACTGGAAAAGAAGATTTTTGCCCCCAGGCGTCTTCTAAGCCAGACTGGGTCGGGTAGCCTGAGGTCTTCTTGCGGAGAAGATAGGACTAGACAGGCGAGACCGAAGGATCGAGGCTCAGGGTGCCCCCTGCCGGGCACTCCGGGAAGGTTTCTTAAGGTCTCCAGGCCCAACAAGTGGAAGGAAGCCCAAGACCACCCATTTGAGGAAAACTGAGGCTCTCTGGCTTAGGGCGCCTACTATCGGAATAAAGTGCCATTGCATTGCTCATACCCACTCACTCGGGTAAAAAAATACAACCCATCCATATCAAATCAAGAAAAGCTCCAAAATCCGGGCGAAGCTGAGTGGAGTCAAAAGCAAGTTCAAGGAATCCAGGTTTTACTGTGGATTCTTTGGCGCTGGCTCCCAACTGACAAATCAACATCTCAATCTGACAATTAGTGGTTGAGGTGGGGTGCGGGGAGAGGGGCTCTAACGGCTCTGGCTGCTGAACCCTCCCGGCGGGAAGGCAGAGAGGTGGGCGGTGCTGGCAGTGATGAACGACTGGGGGGGAGAGGGGCGGGGCCCAGGGCCCGGAGCGCGCATTCATTACTCCACTGACAGGCGGGCGACGGGCCAGGCAAGCGGCCAGAGTGGACGTGCCAGGAAAGAGGCCAGGGGCAGGAGGGGGAATGAGGGAGGTTTTAACAGTCCCATCACTCTATTTGCTCATGGTTCATCACCTAGACCTTGGTACTTGACTTCCTTGAACTCACCCTCCCAGTTGTTGGCCCTGGCTCTGATTGTAGAATTAAGGAAGGTGGAGGAGCGGGTGGAGGAGTGGTGGACATAGAGTCTATCCTTGGGTTAGGCATTTAAGGTCTGAGATGTTAAGAAAGGGTGTGGATAGCCCCCGAGGGATTGTGTGAGATTGCTCAGAGATGGTGTGTATGGCAGGGATTGACAAGTGTAGAGGCCGTCAGGATCAGTGACTGTATGTGTCAATGCCAGAGACGTGTGGGCCTGATTTTGTCAGTGGAGGTGTGAGCTTCCTGTGTCTGAGGATGAGCCCTGTGTGTGCCTCTCCCCCCCCCCTTGCTGTCAGTTCTGTCTGCAGTTCTGGAGGAAATGGCAGTGCACTAGCTTGGTGACAGCTGAGGTGTGTTGCTGAGGGGTGTGTGATATATGTTAACTGTGAGAGTGCTGGTCAGGACAACTCTCTTTTACCACCTCATCACAAACAGCCCTTCCCAAAGCATTACAAGTAATGGATTTTTTTTCTTTTCCAAAGCCTGACAACCTAGATGTGAATCCTAGAGAAGAGAGTGATTACTGCTAGCATTCTTCACAGCCCGTAACTCTCTGTATATGTATATGTGTGTGTGTGTGTGTGTGTGTATATATATATATATATATATATATATATATATATAGTGCCCAATACAAAATGTGATCTCCAATTGGTCTTCTTCGGCTGCTGATGTTCTGAGAGAAGGATGATGAAAAGACACCAGATACCTATATTAAAGCTTAAGAAGTAAAGGGGACACACCTCATTTCCCAAAGGTAGACACCTCTTGAAGACCTGGCTACTGGTACCTTAATTTGGGGGGGGGGTCCTGAATGCTTTTGCTAAAGCTAGTGCTCTACCACTCTGAGCTACCACTCCACTTCTGGTGGTTTTCTGGTGATTAATTGGAGATAAGAATCTCTCAGACTTTTCTGCCCAGGCTGGCTTTAAACCACGATCCTCAGATCTCAGCCTTCTTAGTAGCCAGTCTAACAGGCATGAGCCACCAGCACTCAGCAACCTTTTGAATTTCAGGTATAGTTGGTTATTACTTGACAACTTGGAGGGATAATGCTGATTATACTATTAATTCTCCTTTCTTTCTAAAATACCGGTCTCTTCCCCTAGCTTTGTCTCTACTCTCCTTCCCCATTCCCAAACCGAGAAGAAGTTGAGCCTGGCTGCCTCCCCGGTTGTTATACTGTGTAGAATGTGTGCCAGCAGAGCAGAGAGTTGAGGTGCTTTGGGGCCTCTGGCCCCCTGTTTTATTCAGCCAGGCTAGGCTCTCCTTGGAGCCTGTATATCTTTGTCTCTGCCCCTATCTTTGTATCTGCGTATTTCCACCTTTACAGATCTCTTCCAATTTTGCCTCCCTAAATTTTGGGAAAGGTCTTTGTCCCTCTTGGGTTCTGCCCTCTAGAAATACTCCATTTCAATGGGGAGGCCTGGTGGGGATGGCTTGGGGGGAGAGCAGGACTTCCTTCTTCATATTCAGAGGCAACTGATTATCCAACGAAGGCCAGGTTATGTTAGGGCTGGGGCGAGCAGGGTCACTTCTCATTCTGGACACAAGCACTAGGTCGATGCCCTGCTGTCCGTTCCTCCTCCAAAAGGCCCTCCTCCTGGCCCCTGCTCCCCTCCACCCGCCTGGAAAAGGCAAATTTGACATTTTTAAATCCCGAGCCTTAGAGGGATCGATGCGGCCCGAGGGCCCCGCCCGGGGTCGATATTCCTGATTGGGAAGCGGCCGCTGCTCAGAGACCGCGTGTAAATCACCGGGGCTGGGGGGAAGGGGAGCCGGGAAGCCTACTGCGTCCCGGGCACGCGGGAGCCAAGGCAGGGTCGGGGCCCCGGGCGAGACCTGAGGACGACCGAAAGAGAACCACAGGATTTGGAGGACCGGAGAGAAGCCCACCCAGGGCCTGTTCCCTCCCCCGTCTAGCCCTGCCAACTCTCTCGGCCTGCTCTGGTCTCGCTTCAGCGGCCGCCACCCTCTGTTGCTTTTGGAGCCGCCCGGGAGGGCCGGTGTCAGAGCCAGCCATGCGGCGGCTCCTCTCCGGCCGCTCCCGCGGGGCTTGGGCTTCGGCGGCGGCTGTCACGGAGCCGACAGGCCCGGCGGGCGGGTGGAGGAGGGTGAGCCGGGGAGGGGAAGGGGGTGGGGAAGGAAGGGAGGGTGGCGGACGCAGTTCTGGCGCTCAGTGGGCGCGCAACAGATGTTTGCGGAATCGTAGGACAGCAAGGTGGCCTGGGACACCGTGGAGGGGGGGAGGCGAGAGAGAGTGGGCTCGGTGGAAGGTCATCTAGACCTAGTAGGGGACCCGAGGGTGACCAAGCTGCTTGGGAAGGTGAGCAGGCACATCTGGGTAGTGAAGAAAGAAAGAAAGAAAAATGGAGTGGTTAGGGCAGTTCGGGCTGCTCCTTGGCCTCCCAACTCCAAATGTTCCTTCCAATGCTCGGCTGGGGAAACCGAGGTAGCCACTGCCAAGATGGGCCTGGAGGGTGAAAGCAGCCTCGGTGAAGAGGCTGACGGTACCATCTAGAATTCCCAGCCGGAGCTCTGATTCACCGGGCCCAAACCCAGGCCACCAGGCTTCCTGGGCTGCTGCTCCAGCTTGTCAGATCCCCCACCTCCCCACTCTGCGCCAGTTTATAGAACAACAATTTGGGGAAAACAATCCCGGCCGAGTGACGGCCCCGTAATTGTGACAAAGTGAGTGCGGGCGACTGGAGAGAGCGCTTAGGGCGGGAGCGCCGGCGGGGCGAGGCGCAGGCTGGGGCGCCGCGCGCCGGTCTGGGCCACCGCCCCCACCCCCCAAACCTTGTTTTCATTCTGATCACCTCCCTCGTCTCTCCCTGACTCTTCTCCAATTCCTCTTCCCTCAGCTGCCCGCACCTCCCTTCGCTTGTTCCTCCATCGCTCTTCCCTTTTCCTCTCCGTAACCGCTTTCCTCCCCACTCCCACTCCCTCGGTGCGCTTCGTTGTGTGTGTGTGTGTGTGTGTGTGTGTGTGTTTTAAATTTCCTCTCGCTCACTTCTCCCTCTCTCCTCCGCCCTCCACTCCTTTCTCCATCTTTTTTTCTTCCTTGCGCTTACATTGCCCTTGGGCCCCAGGCTCTCCCGCACAATCCGCTTCTTTTCCCTCCCCAGTTATCGCTTCTGGAGAGGAGCTGCGAGCCCCGTTCCCTCCCCTCCCAGCTCTTTCTGGAAGCCAGCATAGCCTCACACTCTCCGGGTGCCTTGAACCGCCCAGCTGGGGCGAGCTGCGCACCTTCCCCCCCCCCACACACCTCCTACCCCCGGACCCTCCAGCTGCCTCGGAGTCTTCCTCCTCTCCTCCTCCCTTCCGCTCCCCGCACCCAGAGCTAGTTTGTTTGTCCAGTGGCTGCCGCCGCTGCCCGCACTGTTTGCCAAGCTTAGCGAGCCGGCGCGCAGTGCGGGCCCAATTAAGTCTCATTCATTATTCAGTGCCCCGTCTTCCCCCGCCCCCAGCCCGCCACTGAGAAGTTGCGTCTCTGTCCCTCCCTGTCCAGGCCCCTCATCAACCCCGAAGGGGCCTCCATGGGGAGGGGGTGCGGCATTTCCCCCTTCCAGCCCCCTCCTCACCTCCGCAAAGGGGGTGCACTAAGGGGCAAGGAATTTGGAGAGAACCCAAGAACTCCCTTAAGTCAAAAGTGGAGGGGGAGATTTGGGAGATCCAAGCCCCTCTCCTTTACAAAGAAAAAAGCGAAGCCCAAGAAGCGGTGTGACTTGGCCAAGGTCATAGAGCTGAAACCCAGGAGTGGAGCAAGGAACGTGGAGACTAAGGCATCTTGCACCCCCTGCTCCTTTCTACTAGCACTCAGGCTGGAGGGAGGACGATTGCGGTCTCCTTGACACCTTACTCTCCGTAGTGGGGCGCTCCCATCCTCTGTTCTTATTTTAATTAGTCTTGTTTCTCCTTCACCTTTAGCTTATGGGATAGAGCAGCCTCAGGGTTTCCAGTATCCACTGGAAGGGTAGAGGTGTGGTGGGAACTCAGAGGTGTGGTGTGGTAGTGATGTGCGTGTGTGCGCGTGTGCGTGTGTGCAGACTGTCAGTGGGTTTCTATGATTTAGAGGAATGGGAACTATAACCAACCACCAACCAAGGCATTCTTGGAGGGCAACGCAGCAGGAAGAGCGCAGCCTGTGGTGCTGAGGTCCAGTATGTGGCGGTGAGAAGAAGCAACCATTGGCCTGTTTTCTTCCTCTTCCTCCTCCTCATCCTCCTCCCTTCCTCCTCCTTCTTCCTCCTCCTTCCTTCCTCCTTCTTTCCTCGTCCTCCTCGTCCTCGTCCTCGTCCTCCTCCTCTTCCTCCTCTTCTTTGTCCTTTTTCTTCTTCTTTTTCTCCTCTTCTTCGCGGTACAGATACGACAGCGGGGGAGCAGGACCTCGGTAGGGACTATTCTGAGCTAGTGTGCCCCGGCCTTCAGACGACCCTCTCCAGCTCTCTTCTGTAAACGGCAGTGCCACCTGGCGGTTGCAGTGCTGCACTGCCAGAGGCGTTTTCTGGCTGGGGTGGGACAGGGGAGATTCCAGCCCCTGCAAAGTGCAGGTGCGCTGTCCGAAGCTTTCCATTCAGTTTATCCGAAAGGGCAGGCCAGAAGAGTGTGTGCTGTAAAGGTGACCCCCCCAAAGGGGCTGGCTTTGGGGAGAGGCCTGACTTCCGTGACACAGCAGACACAGAGGCAAAGTCCACTTGGATGGAAGTGGGAGCCGAATGAGAGGGGCCATTTTGACTCTCTGGTCAAAGGAAATGACTGGATTGCCGTGTGCTGAGAGCCTGGACAGCCAGGTATTGTTCCACTTGGGATTGGCGGGGAAGGAGGCCCCATGGATCTAGAGGAGACAGATTGTCAGGCCAGCAAGCTTTGGCATCTAGTTTGATATTCTGGGGATTTGTCCAGTTTCTTTGGAGAAGCCTGTCTCAGAGGAGGTGGCTGAGTTGTGGGGTGCCAAGGACTAGATAAAACATTTTCCAAAATGTTTAATGGATAAGAAGTCAGGATGGGGGCTGGGAAGGTGGCTCAGTGGTAGAGCACTTGCCTTGCATGCCAGAGGCCCTGGGTTCGATTCCTCAGCACCACATAAGCAAAAAGGAAAAAAAGCCGGAAGTGGCGCTGTGGCTTAAGTGGTAGACCTCTAGCCTTGAGCTGAAGAGCTGAGGGACAGTGCCCAGGCCCAGAGTTCAGGCCCCATGACCAGACCCCCCCAAAGAAAAAGAAGTCAGGATGCCTTCTAAGCTTAACTTGTGGGAAATTAACATGGACTGGAGAGAAGAGAAAGCTGGAGAGCGGTTAAAACCTTAGCCAGGTGACTGAGAAGAGTCATAGACAACTTTAAGGGGGAAGGAAAGGTATGGGTTTGGGAAAGCATCCTACCTAACCCTTTTCCTCCCCTCTCCTACCCATGAGATATTTCCTTACTAGTGGTTTGCAGAAAGGTCTGAAAAGTAAGCTTCTGTTTATTTTTTTCTGTCAGTCAGGAGGCTTGAACTCTGGGCCTGGGCGCTCTCCCTCAGCTCTTCAGCTCAAAGCTAATGTCTACCACTTAAGCCACAGCGCCACTTCCAATTTTTTGATGGTTTATTGGAGATCAGAGTCTCATGGATGGGCTGGGAAAGAGGCTCAGTGGTAGAGCACTTGCCTTGCATACATGAGGCCCTGGGTTCCATTCCCCAGCACCACATAAGCAAAAAAAAAAAAGCTGGAAGTGGCGCTATGGCTCAAATGGTAGAGCGCTAGCCTTGATCTGAAGAGCTGAGGGACGGTGCCCAAGCCCAGAATTCAGGCCCCACGACCGGACCCCCCCCAAAAAAAAAGAAGAGTTTCATGGACTTTCCTGCCCAGGCTGGCTTTCAACAGTGATCCTCAGATCTCAGCCTCCTTAGTAGCTAGGATTATAGGTGTGAGCCACTGGTGCCTGGCTGCTTCTGATTTTTTTTAAATTTTATTATTATAAAAGTGATGTACAAAGGGGTTACAGTCACATAAGTCAGGTACAGAGTACATTTCTTTTTGGACCTGATTTTTTTTTTTTTTATCCCTGCACTGAGTTCTGCAATTTCCTCTCCTAAATTTGGAGTCACTGTGGTTGTAAAGAATAGAATTGAGGTACTAGAAAAAGAATGAAACCCTTGCACTCCACAGATATGGTGGTATATCTGGACATGACTTTTACTGGAAGGGGGATCGGTTGCTGTGTTGGGACCTGGTAATAGTCTTATGATTCTGCTTTTTTTTTTTCTCCCATTCTCTTAGGATCTAAGGATAAATCCTGGGGCTATGGTGGTCTTGATTCTCACAGAGGACCCTGAAGTTTCTGCAGTCTAAGCAATGTCAGGTGCCGCTGGATTTGTTCTGAGACCCTTACCCTAGAGGATGGCCAAGGGACTTCTGATTACCTATGTCCTCTGGGCTGTTGGGGGTCCTGCTGGGCTACACCATCTATACCTGGGAAGGGACAGCCATGCCCTACTCTGGATGCTTACTCTGGGGGGTGGTGGATTGGGTTGGCTATGGGAATTCTGGAAGCTTCCAAGCTACGTAGCTCAAGCCAACAAACTCCAGGGGCAGAAGCAGAGCCCAGGAAAGGGGACACCTCCCCTCAGTCTTATTCGCTTTACTGCCCAGATAATAGTGGGCATCTATTTTGGCCTTGTGGCTCTGATTAGTCTCTCTTCCATGGCCAACTTCTACATTGTCGGTCTCCCACTGGCAATTGGCTTAGGAGTCTTGCTGGTGTCTGCTGTTGGCAACCAGACCTCCAACTTTAAGAATACTCTAGGGGTAGCATTCCTTACTTCCCCTATTTTCTATGGCCGTCCCATAGCCATTCTACCCATCAGCGTGGCTGCCAGTATCACAGCCCAGAAGCATCGCCGCTACAAAGCTTCAGTGGCATCAGAGACGCTTAGTGTGCGGCTCTACCGGCTAGGCTTAGCTTACCTCGCTTTCACTGGACCCCTGGCATATAGTGCCCTGTACAACACAGCTGCCACTTTCAGCTATGTAGCAGAAACTCTTGGCACTTTCTTGAGCTGGTTCAGCTTTTTCCCCCTTCTTGGCCGACTCCTGGAGACTATACTCCTTCTGCCTTACCGGATCTGGTGGCTATTAGTAGGAGATCTTGGCTTCAATAGTAGCTACTTCCAGGAGTGGGAGAGGCTCCATGAGTTTGTTCACAGTTTTCAGGATGAGAAGCGGCAGCTGGCTTACCAGGTAAGGCTTGCTTTCTTCTCTGGGCCAAGTGGTTGTCTTGTCTGAGGTCTGTTAGAACTGGTGTCAGAACTAGTGTCTCCACTACCACCCCCCTTCCCCAAGTATTTTCAAAGGTTTCTTTGGGCACACAGTTGGAGAAATCTATGTCTATGTTAGTTTCTTTTATTGAGGTATAACATATATAAAATAAACTATTTTATGCATATACAATGCAAATCAAGGCATGGAACCACCAAAAAGCTTTCTGCATACCATAGTTTTTTTCTCCTTTCTTTGTGATGCAGCTACTAAGGCTTGAACTTTCTTGCTCACAAATGGCAGTTTTCCACTTGAGCCACTCCTCTAGCATAGCATTTTGCTGGCTAATTGGAGATAAAGCTTCAAGGATTTTTCTGTTCAGGCTAGTTTCAAACCACGATTTCCAGATCGCAGCTTCCTGAGTAGCCTGGAGTACCGGTGTGAGCCACTGGCCCCAGCCTCTCTTTCTTTTCCTCCTTGGGGATGAGGGATCAAATCCAAGGTTTCACATGCATGCTAGGTGAGCACTGTACTGAGCTACATCCCTAGCCCTAACAAAAAAAAATTGGTGCTGTGCTGGGGCTTGAACTCAGGGTCAGAACATTGTACCTTAGCTATTTTTGCTCAAGGCTGGAACTCTTATCACTTGAGCCACAGCTCCACTCATTTTGCTGGTTAGTTGGAGATAAGAGTCTCACAGAATTTTTCTTGCCTGAGCTGGCTTTGATTTCTTTTCTTTTCTTTCTTTCTTTTTTTTTTTTTTTTTGCCTGTCGTGGGGCCTGAACTCTGGGCCTGGGCGCTATCCATGAGCTCTTGAGCTGAAGGCGCCACTTCTGGCTTTTTCTGCTTATGTGGTGCTGAGGAATCGAACCCAGGGCCTCAGGCATGCAAGGCAAGCACTCTACCACTGAGCCACCTTCCCAGCCCCTGGCTTTGATTTCTGAGTAGCTAGGCATACAAGTGTGAGCCACGGGTGCCCAGCTTCTTAACAAGTTTTTTTTTTTTTTTTCTTGGTGTTGTTTTGTTGTTTTTGTTGGTTATGCAGCTTGAACTCAAGGCCTTGCCACTGTCCCTAAGCTTTTTTGTTCAAGGCTAGCACTCTACCACTTTGAGACACAGCACCACTTCCAGTTTTCTGGTGGTTAATTGGAGATAAAGAGGCTCATGGACTTTCCTGCCTGGACTGGCTTTGAACTGTGATCATCAGATCTCAACTTCCTGAGTAGCTAAGACTACAGGCATGAGCTACCAATGCCCTGTTCCCTAATAAATTTTTAATCATTCTTTTTTGTGTGTATATGTGTGTGTGTGTGTGTATGTGCTATTTTTGTCTATTCTTTTTTTTTTGGTTGGTTGTGGGGCTTGAACTCTGGGCTTGGGCGCTGTCCTTGCGCTCTTCAGCTCAAGGTGAGCACTCTGCCACTTCCGGTTTTCTAGTGGTTTATTGGTCTCATAGACTTTCCTGCCCAGTGGGCTGGGAAGGTGGCTCAGTGGTAGAGCGCTTGCCTTGCATGCATGAGGCCCTGGGTTCGATTCTCAGCACCACATAAGCAAAAAGCCGGAAGTGGCACTGTGGCTCAAGTGGTAGAGCGCTAGCCTTGAGCTGAAGAGCTGAGGGACAATGCCCAGGCCCAGAGTTCAGGCCTCACGACTGGAAATAAAAAAAAAATAGACTTTCCTGCCCGGGCTGGCTTTGAACCGCGATCCTCAGATCTCAGCCTCCTGAGTAGCTAGGATTACAGGTGTGAGCCACCAGTGCCCAGCTGTCCATTCTTTAACATCAAATAAATGGAATTCTTTTTTTTTTTTTTTTTGGTCAGTCATGGGGCTTGAGCTCTGGGCCTGGGCCCTGTCCCTGAGTTCTTCAGCTCAAGGTTCTGCCCCTTGAGCCACATTGCCACGTCCAGCCTTTTCTGTTTATGTGGTGCTGAGGAATCAAACCTAGGGTCTCATGCATTCCAGGCAAGCACTCTACCACTAAACCACCTTCACAGCCCTAAATGGAATTCTTAACTGTGTATTCTTTTGTATCTGACATCTTTGTTTGAGATATGATCTTACTAGATAAGCCTAGGCTAGGCTGAAACTCAAGATCTTTCTCCTTTAGCTTCCCTAGTGTTACAATTTCAAGCAAGGACTGTGATTACAGGTATGAACCACCACTCCTGGATTGGCATTTTTCAAATCTGAGATTCTAGGTTGTTCAAGAGATACCATTAGGTTGATTTATCAAAGGACCAGAGAGAGAGAGACCTAGTTACTCTAAAAAAAATATGACATATTCTGATTTGTCAACTTCCGTTTCCCTAAGGTTTTGGGCCTTTCAGAAGGGGCAACAAATGAAGAAATACATCGGAGTTACAGGGAGCTAGTAAAAGTCTGGCACCCTGACCACAATCAGCACCAGAAGGATGAGGCCCAGAGGCACTTTCTGGAGATCCAGGCTGCGTATGAAATCCTGAATCAGCCCAGGAAATCCAGGGGACCCAGGAAGTGAGGAAAAATCTTCCCTCAGAGGATGGACTTCTAGCAGATCCAGGCAATGTATCTCAAGTCTGGCTTTGTACATATAGGACATTCTACCAATGTTAAAGAAACTGCTTTCAGTAGAAATGAGGAAAAGCTTTACAGAGTGAGAAAGATAGTGATAGAAAATTTACTTGTAGGCTGGGAATGTGGCTTAGTGGTAGAGTGCTTGCCTAGCATGCATGAAACCCTGGGTTCGATTCCTTAGTTCCACAGAAACAGAAAAAGCCAGATATGGCGCTGTGAATCAAGTAGTAGAGTGCTAGCCTTGAGCAAAAGAAGCTCAGGGACAGTGACCAGGCCCTGAGTTCAAGCCCCAGGACTGCCCCCCCCAAAAAAAAAGGAAAAAGAAAAAAATGAAATGAAAATGTACTTGAAAGGTTAGGTGTTGGTGGCTCATGTCTGTAATCCTAACTATTCAGAAGGCTGAAATCCGAGGATCACAGTTCAAAGCCAGACTCAGAGTTCAAAGTCCATGAGACTCTTATTTCTAATTAATTATTCCCATAAAAAGCTAGAAGAAGGGCTGGGAAGGTGGCTCAGTGGTAGAGTGCTTGCCTTGCATGCATGAGGCCCTGGGTTCATTTCCTCAGTACCACATATGCAGAAAAAGCCTAAAGTGATGCTGTGGCTCAAGTGGTAGAGCACTAGCCTTGAACTGAAGAGCTCACGGATTAGCTACCAGACCCACAGTTCAGGCTCCACGACAAAAAAAAAAAAAAAAAAGCTAGAAGTAATCGTGACTCAAGTAGTAGAGGAGACTAGCTCTGAGTAAAAAAAGCTCAGGGACAGCGCCAAGACCCTGAGTTCAAGCCCCAGGACCAGCAAGAAGAAAAAAGAAAGAAATAAAGGAAAAGAAAGTATACTTGCATTCTGAACTTTTTAAAAAGTCTTAGTTATTGTATTCTTTTTTTTTTCCCCCCAGGGCTGAGGACCAAACCCAGGGCCTTGTGCTCGCCAAGCGGGAGCCCTTCCACTGAGCTAAACCCCCAGACCCTTAGTTATTGTATTCTTGATCATATTTTCTTAAAAATAGAAAATTAAAGGCATATTATAAAAACAAATAAAATAACTTTGAAACTATAGACCTTGTCCCACCTCTGGTTCACTGCATTGTGATAGAAGAAGGTTATTTGACTCTTTTTGGTAGCTGGGAAGCATATTTCATTCTATAAAAGATAACAATAAATTGGGAATAGATGGCTCAAACTTGTATTCCTAGCTACTAAGGATGTTGAGATCTGGAGGATCAAAGTTCAAAGCTAGTCAAAGAAAGAAAATCTACTTGCTTCTACCTCCAATTAAGCAAAAAACTGGATTGAAGGTATAGCTCAAGTAGTAGAGTGTTAGCTATGAGCAAGCAGGCCAAGCAAGATCAAAGATCTGAGCCCAAGCCCCAGTACTGGCAAAAATAAAAGAGAATAAATAAATAAACAAATAAATAAATGCTTTCAGCCAGAGATTGGCAGCTCAGGCCTGTCATCTTATTAATTCAGGAGGCTGAGATCTGAGGATCATGGTTCAAAGCTAGCCCATGCAGGAAAGTCCATGAGATTCTTCTCTCCAATTAATCACCACAAAATCCAGAAGTGGAGCTGTGGTTCAAGTGGTAGAGCACTAGCCTTGAGCATAAAAACTCGACAGAGTCTAGGCCCTGAGTTTAAGGGCCAAGACCAGTGCGCACGTGCGCGCGCGCGCACACACACACACACTCACACACAGAATCTCACAGACTTTCCTGCCTGGGCTGGCTTTGAACTGTGATCCCTAGATCTCATCCCTCTAGTAGTTAAGATTATAGGTATAAGCCTGTCTGTCTGTCTATCTATCCATATAACTGTATATAGTCAGTCATGGAGCTTGAACTTAGGACCTGGAACTGTCACTGAGCTTTTTTTGGGGGGGGTCTGGTCGTGGGGCCTGAACTCTGGGCCTGGGCGCTGTCCCTCAGCTCTTCAGCTCAAGGCTAGCTCTCTACCACTTGAGTCACAGTGCCACTTCCGGCTTTTTTTTCTTTTTTGCTTATGTGGTGCTGAGGAATCGAACCCAGGGCCTCAAGCATGCAAGGCAAGCGCTCTACCACTGAGCCACCTACCCAGCCCCTCACTGAGCTTGTTAAAAGTTAGAGCTCTACCACTTTGAGCCACTGCTCCATTTCATATTTTCTGGTGGTTAATTGGCGATAAGGGCCTCATGAACTTTCTTACTCAAGTTGGCTTTGAACCACAATCCTGAGATCTCCGGAGGAGTACTAGGATTACAGGATATCTAGGATTATAGGCATGAGCCACCAGTGCCTGGCCTCACATTTTATTTATTTATTTTTGTCAGTCCTGGGGCTTGAACTCAGGGCTTGGGCACTGTCCCTGGGCTTCTTTTGCTCAAGGCATCACTCTACCACTTGAGCCACAGCATCACTTCTGGCTTTTTCTATTTATATGGTACTGAGGAATCGAACCCAGGGCTTCATGCATGCTAGACAAACACTCTACCATCAAGCCACATTCCCGGCCCACTATTCTATTTTAATGCTGTGCAATAACCTCTTTTTTTGAGAGACATTTATTTTATATATGCAGATGCATACATACTTAGTGTTTTGAAGGATGTTGCACCAATATCTTCATGCCTCTAATTTATCTATTCTCTTGAATTATTTCCTTAGAATAAATTCCCAAGAGTGAAATTACTAGGTCAAAGGGTATGACCATTTTTACAGCTCTTGTCAATATTGCTCTTAAATTGTAGTGTCCAGAATGAAATGCAATTCTCAGACAGAGCAAGGTACTGTGGGGCTATTAAGTTCTCAAGGTCTGTACAATATATCATCCTTTAAATCAAGCAGCCTAGAATGTATTAGCTTTTTTCCCTCTCTTTCTTTTTTCTTTGCTATATGTGACTCATTGACCTAGTAGCCAATAGAGGCTCTTAGACCATTTCCTAGGCACTATGTCTTAAAGCTATATTTGCTTTATCCCAGGAGGGTTTTGAGGATGCATGACTTGAATTTACTTTCTTAGTTTTTTGTTTTTGTCTTTAAACAATGGATTCTATGCTCCCAAGAGGTATATGGTTAACGTGGTCTTAGCTAGAAACTGCAGGTGGCACTATAAGGCTGTCACAAGGGTAAAATAGTGTTTTGTTTTGTTTTGTTTTTTTCCATCATGAGGCCTGAACTCTGGGTAGTAGGCACTGTCTCTCAGCTCTTCAACACAAGGCTAGTGTTCTACCACTTGAGCCACAGTGCCAACTTCCGGCTTTTCCTGCTTATGTGGTACTGAGGAATTGAATCCAGGGCCCCATGCATGTAAGGCAAGCAGTCTACCACTGAGCCACCTTCCCAGCCTTAAAATAGGTGCTTTTTAATACATCACTTTTTTTTTTAAAGTTTGATAGTAGGTTCATTATCAGAGTTCTTTTGTCCTTTCCTGTTCACAAGAAGAGAACAAATGTGAAACTGAAGAGACCAAATGTGAAACTGAATTTGGAATATTATCTGAGGCAAATGCCAATGGATTTATGTTTTTCTCATTGTTTGATCTCCCAGGGGAATCTGGGATGGTTTGTTTAGAGTTAGTTGTAACATATATCAAGCTACTAATTTGGCTTTTGAAGTTTACACTTTGAGATGCTATGTTCCCCCCACCCCCCACAATGTTCCTGCCATCTTTCCCCTTAGTCACTGAAAGAGATCAAATTTTATTCAAGTCAGGTACCTATGGATCACACCTGTAATCTTAGCTACTCTGGAGGATGAGACAGCCTAGGTAGGAGATTCTGATATTCTTATCTCCAATTAATCTCCAGAAAAAGTGAAGTAGTGCTATTGCTCTAAGTGGTAGAGCACTAGCCTTGAGCAAAAAGAGCTCAAGGAAGTGCTCAGGCCCTGAATTCAAGTCCCAAAAACAACAACAACAAGGGACAGGAGGGATGGGGAAAACACACACACAAACACCTAACTTACAATGAACTGTTGTTGGAATGATTTTGTTTTGTTTTTGCTGAGTCTTGAATAATAAAAAAGAGTTTAGGGCTGGGAAGGTGGGTCAGTGGTAGAGTGCTTGCCTTGCATTATTGAGGCCCTGGGTTTGATTCCTCAGCACCACATAAGCAGAAAAAGTGTGAAGTGTACTGTGGTTCAAGTAGTAGAGTGCTGGCCTTGAGCTGAAGAGCTGAGGGACAGCGCCCAGGCCCAGAGTTTAGGCCCCACGACCGGCAAAAAGAAAAAAAAAAAGAAAAAAGCCGGAAGTGGTACCGTGGCTCAAGTGGTAGAGCGCTAGCCTTGAGCTAAAGAGCTGAGAGACAGCACCCAGGCCCAGAGTTCAGGCCCCAGGACCGGACCCAAAAATAAATAAATAAATAAATAAATATATATATATATATATATATATATATATATATATTCTGTTCAGATATCTCCCTATTTCAGATCTGGGGGGGGGCAATGAGGTTAATTTTAGTACCGTGCCCTTAATCTTCCCCCCACCCACAAGTTTGAACTTCACTTCTTTTGTTCTTTTTTTCCTATTTTTCCTTCCTGGGGTCCACAGAAACTTGTTTATTGCTTTTCAGTGTTGTGTATTGTGTGTGTGTGTACCCATATTGATACTTGTACCCATATTGATACTGTTCTTCCATAGCTTTCCTACTCAAGGCTGGCACTCTGCCACTTGAGCCATACCTCTACTTTTGGCTTTTGGGTAGACATAAGAATCTTATGAACTTTTCTATCCAGGTTGGCTTCAAACTGTAATCCTCAGATTTTAGCTTCCTGAATAGCTAGGATTACAGGTGTGAGACACTGGCACCTAGTTTAATTTGGGTAAGAAAGCAAATAACTGTTTAATTTGGGCACTTGGTAGCAGACTATTTTCTATTCAGTGATTTGGAACTCACTGCCTCTTAGCAGATAACTTCTCTTGCACAGCCAAAAGGATGGGTCTAATCATTTCTTTTTTTCTTTCTTTCTTTTTTTTTTTTTGTTGGTCATGGGGCTTGACCTTTGGGTTTGGGCGCTAGCTTATCTATCCTTCAGCTCTTCAGCTCAAGGCAAGCACTCTACTGCTTGAGCCACAGTGCCACTCTGGTTTTCTAGTGGTTTATTGGAGATAAGAGTCTCACGGACTTTCCTGCCTGGGCTGGCTTTGAACCGTTATCCTCAGCCTCCTGAGTAGCTAGGATTACAGGTGTGAGCCACCAGTGACCGGCAGGGTCTGATCATTTTTGATTCATCTCCCATCAAGCTCTTGTCCTTCTCTGTCAATGTGTTTGTTGTTTTGATGTTCCTGTTTTTGCTGATGTTACTCTTCTTTACTGTAGTTCTTTTCTTCACTGCTAATCCATATCTTTATACTTCTTTTATGACCCAGATTAAGGTTTATCCCTAAATGATGCCTTTGCCAATTAATTCTACTTGCAGTAATCTTTTCCTCTTGAATTCTTTTAGTATTCTTGTCTAGTTGGTACTGGTCTATTTTTGGACACATTGCCATGTAATTTGTTTTCTGTCTCACATTTGTAAGTTTTGTTCTTTATTCCAAAGCCCCTTCTGGGCAGGGATTGCCTGCTTCCAATGCAAATAACAAAATATTTGTTATAGAAGAGCCTGGGTTCAAACTCCAGTACTTCAAAACAAGCAAACAAAATAAAACAAAAACCCAGGATATGTATTATGTATGAATAAATTAACAACTTGGACTTTCATGTTCATTTGTTACATGGGGAGTGTCCCTCAGGGATGCTGAGACAATGAAATGAGACATTGCATTGACAGCACTTTATAAATTATAAAACTTTTGAGAAGCAAGTATGATACAGTAATCCCAACTATTTGGGAAGTAGAAATCAGGAAGATTGAATTCAAGGCCTGGGTATAAAGCTAGTAAAACTATATCCAAACAAACAAGGCAGGTGTGGTGGTTCATACTTGTAGTCCCATCTAGACAAGAGATATAGGTTGGAGAAACTAAATTCAGGCCAGCTGGGCAAAAAGTTTGAGTCCCTAAATGAAAATTAACTAGAGCAAAAGAGCCAAAAGTGTGGCTTAAGTGGTAGAGTACTTACTTTAGGACCTTGAGTTCAAACTGAGAAAAGTTAGATAGTATTAATTTGTGTGTGTGTGTGTTGGTATTAGGGCTTGAACTGGATTACAGGCATGACCTGTCAACAAGTTAATTTTTATTTTATTATTTTTGATAATACTCAGGTTTGAACTCAGCGCTTTGAGCTCTATCACTCAAGCTATGCCCCGAGTAGCAGTTTTAATTTTATATGTGTGTATGGGCTGGGAAGGTGGCTCAGTGGTAGAGCGCTTGCCTTGCATGCTCGAGGCCCTGGGTTCGATTCCTCAGCACCACATAAGCAAAAAGAAAAAAGCCGGAAGTGGCGCTGTGGCTCAAGTGGTAGAGCGCTAGCCTTGAGCTGAAGAGCTGAGGAACAGCGCCCAGGCCCAGTTCAGGCCCCACGACCAGACCCAAAATAAAATTTATATGTGTGTGTGTATATATATGTGTATGTGTACACACACACGTGGGCTGGGAATATGTGGCTTAGTGGTAGAGTGCTTGTCTAGCATGCATGAAACCCTGGGATCTATTCCTCAGTTCCACAGAAACAGAAAAAGCCAGAAGTGGTGCTGTGGCTCAAGTGGTAGAGCAAAAAGCTCAGGGGCAGTGCTTAGTCCCCGAGTTCAAGTCCCAGGACTGGAAAAAAAAATTTTTTTTCATATATATAGTTAAGTCTGCCCTGGAAAAATGACCCCTTCCTATTGCTTTTCCTCTGGCCACACATGGCCTTCCCTAGAAGTCCCTGCCCAACAATTGTAACCCAGGCAACTGGCATACCTTGGGGCAATAAGCAGTCTCCTAGGCTATGATGTCATTGCTGCAGCCATTATCTCCTTCCTGACCTCTCCTTTTATAATCTCCATCATGAGTTCCCCCGGTACGCTCCTTGCATGCCTCCATCCTACATCTTGTGCAGGCCGGCAGTTTGACCCTCCCTCTACCCCTGCCACCCCCACCCCTCAAACTCTTTTCTGCTTGAACTATGTGGTGGTCTCCTTTCAGTGAACCTTACATATTGTCAGTTTGAGGCTAGCATGGAACATATATATATATATATATATATATATGTATATATATAAAACCTTCCTACCTCAGCTTCTAAGAGCTGAGATTACAGACATGTGCCATAACTGACCAATAATTTTATTATTTCCTTGCAAAGCTAGGGATTGAACTTAGGGCTTCCAATATGCTAGGCAAGTATTGTACCATGGAGCAATGACTCCAGCTCTATTTTCTTTATATAGTGCTGGTCCTGGGGCTTGAACTCAGGTCCTGGGAGCTGTCCCTCAGCTTTTTTGCTAAAGGCTAGTGCTCTACCACTTGAGCCACAGCTCCACTTCTGGCTTTTGGGTAGTTAGTTGGAGATGAGTTTCACAGACTTTGTTGCCTGGCCTGGCGTTGAATTGGGATCCTCAGATCTCTGCCTCCTTAGTAGCTAGGATCACAGGTATGAGCCATTGGCACTTGGTATGACTCAAGTGGCAGTGCCAATCAGAGAAGATTGCTGCCTGCAATCTTCTGGAGATTTGGAACTGTAGTTCTCTATTCGGTCTGTCTCCTGCATTCCTCCCCCACTAAGAGTATGAGGAACTAGGAAGGATGAAAACTGAACATTCTATTTTTGCTGATAATTGTGAAACAATTTTACATGCTCCACAAGTCCCAGCTTGCCAAGCAAGCAATGCATTCAGTTGCAAGATGTTTTCCAGGGGCTCTGGGTCCTAACTAATCTACCCTATTTTTTTTTTTTAAAGCAAATTTACTCTTTAGGTAGTAATGGGGTTTGAACTCTAGAGTTTCACCTTTCCTGGTCTGGAACTCTATCACTTGAGCCATGACTTTAGATCTGCTTTTTATTGGGTTAATTGGAGATGTATCTTGTAGACTTTTCTGCCTGGGCTGGCTATGGACTTTGATCCTCCATATCTCACCTGTTTGAGCAGCTAGGATAACAGGTATAATCAACTGGTACCTGGATATGGGCTGTGGAATTTTGGCTTCCTAACCCAAGCAAGTTAAGAACAAAGTAGCATACTGCCTGTAGCCCCAGATTTGGCAAGCTGAGGCAGGAAGATGATGAATTTGAAGCCAGCTTTGGCCTCAGAATTTTACACAGCAAGATCCAGTGTAAAAAAAAAGTAATAAAACTGGGCACCAGTGGCTCACATCTGTAACATTAGCTACTCAGAAGGCTTGAGATGTGAGAAGCCAGCCAGGTCAGCCAAATCGGAGAGACTCTTATCTTCAATTAACCACCCTAAAGGCCAGAAGTTGCCAGGTGCCAGTGGCTCACGCCTGTAATCCCAGCTACTCAGGAGGCTGAGATCTGAGGATAGCGGTTCAGTCTGTCCAGGCAGGAAACTCCGTGAGCCTCTTATTTCCAATAAACCACTCCAAAAACTGGAAGTGGTGATGTGGCTCACATGGTAGAGTGCTGGCCTTGAGCTGAAGAACTGAGGGACCCACAACGGACCAAAAAAAAAAAAAAAAGCTGGAAGCAGAGCTGTAAATTCAAGCCCAAGACAGACTGACACACACACACACACAATCAAAACAATACAAAAAACATCCCCCCAAAAAAACCCCCCGAACAACACATAAACACACACAACCACAAAAATCCTCCCAAACAAAAAACTACAAGGATGACTTGATATGTATGTACCATCCTACTCAATTTACATGCACTGGGATTGAAACGACAGACTTGTGGAAACCAAAACTATGGGGGATATCTGTGGTGTCCAGCTATACATATGTAAGTCTTAGTCTTAGGGGGAGCACGTTCAGAGCCCCTTTTTGAATCTCGGGGCTTTCCTGCTCCGGCTGGCTGAGAACCACGATCCTCAGGTTCAGCTTCTGGGGTAGCTAGCGCTGGGCTAGACGGAAGTGGGGTGGGAGTGGGGGTATTTAATAGAAAGATTCAACAGAAAGCATTACTGAGGGATAGAGGACAGTTGGGCAGATCTGAAACCTGTCACAGAAAACGACTTGAGAACACAGCCAGGGCAGATCCCTGAAGTTCAAACCCAAGGTAATCCTGGGCTGGGCTGTGTGTGCATCCTCTCCCCCAACCCTCACCACTTCCTGTATTCATTCCCGGGAGGCCTGGTGGCCGCCTGGTCTGGATCTCCAGTTTCCCGAAGTCGGTGGCTCCGGAATGGCTTCAAGGATGTTTAGTAGCCAGGAACCTAAAGTCTTCCAGACCGACTCTAGAGCGATCGCAGAAGAGGTCCCGGGCTCGGACTTATAGCAAAAGGCTGTGCGCGAGGTTTGCCAACGCGCGCCTTCGGCCATCTTCGGGAAGTTTCGGTTCTTTCCGGCAGTTCTCGTTCGGCCCTCCAGTCCGGCCGAGTGTTAATCCCCCATTTCACCTTCCCGCCGTCAGGTTTGGGCTGTCTTGCACGCTGACGTGAGTTCGAGTCTCACCCGTTCCTCTCTAACACTTCTTCAAGCCCACGGTAGTGACGAGTGCCGTGACAGACGGACCCCCCCACCCCCACCCCCGCCCCAGAGAGGAGCCATAACACGAAGGTCAACCTAGAAGCCCGCCTCCGCCAAGACGCCACTCCACTGCAAAAGGGTCGACGCACGGGTCGCCCGAGGCTCGGGCTTCGTTCGCGCGCCCGTTGGCTGCGACCGCCTGGAGCTCGGCCAATCAGGTTCACGCCCGCGCGAGTGCGCGCCGTACGCGCCTGGCTGGATGGCTGGCGCGCGCGCTCCCGAGGAGGCTCCGGGGCGGGGCAAGCAGGGCGAGCCGGAGCGAGCGTCCGGCGTGGATCGGCCAGGCACTCCCGCGTCGGGCGAGGGGAGACGGGGCGGTGATTCTTCCTCAGCCCGCCACCCCGCGGCCGAGGGAAGTGAGGAAGGTGGCGGTGGGGGCGGGGCGGCGTCCGGCTCTGAGAGAACTGGGGGAGGAGCGCGGCAGCGGCGGCGGTAGCAGCGGCGGTAGCAGCAGCAGCGGCGACGGCGGCGACGACGTCGACGACGGAGGCTCCAGAAGAGAAGGCGGAGAATCTGCTTTTCCTTTTCGCAGACCCCGAGAGAGTTCGAGGCGCTGAGCCGGGAACTGGAGGGACACGCCGACTGCGGGAGACCCGGAGCTAGGTGAGGTTGAGGAGGATGCCGGGTGAATGGGGCTGGCGGGGCTGGAGGGGGGCGCTGAGGTGGAGGACGGGTCGAGGGAGGGGAGAGGATGAGGGAGCTGGGGCCACGGGCGTGTTGGAGAGGAGGGTCGGACGCGAGCCCTTGGGAGACCCGGAGCGCTCCGAAGGTCGAGGGTCTGTGGGGGGGGGTTTCCTGGGGGCGAGCGAGGCTCGTGGGCCCGAGTTGGGGAGTTTACGCTGAGGGATAGGCCCGGGAAACAATGGAGAGAGGGGGACTCCGGTGTAAGCGTGGGGAGGGGGGGAGGAGGAGTGGATTTTTAAGAAATAACGCGCAAGATCGAGAAGAATGAAAGGGATGGGGTTATTTGGGACGTTAAAGTACAAATGAAATGAGGATTGAAAAGGTCATTTGAGTGGGTGTCAAAGGTCCTTAGGATTTCAGGGTCCTAATGGGATTTTGAAGATAAAAAGAGATAGACAAGCCTTCTTAGCATTGAAAAGGAAAACGAGTTGGAAATAAAGCAGAGAGAGAGGCACAGAAGTACAACACTTACGGTTTGGGCTTGAATTACAGGGTAAGTCCAGTGTAGAGTAGGTAAGTCTGCACAATGTCTTTCTCCTAATTCATTCAAGATGATTGGATTTTTTTAAATAAAGGTAGTGGGTTTTGCCATAAGTTTTGGCCCTTTGCTAAGGAGTGGAAACCACCATTCATTTAATAATTTTATTATATATTTCATTCTATTGATAAAGCCTACCTTCTCAAATCCTCAGCAGTTACTGCATACAATATACCTGCGCTTAATGAAGAGGAGAGTCTAGAATAACCAATAAATATCTTGCTTTGAGTTAAGCCGGTGATAATTCAGAGTTCAGGATGTCTTGGGAGTAGGGGAAGCACCCAGGGCTTTTTTGTTTCCTTCTGGACTAAAAGATGATGAAGAGCCTTGATATAAACTTAAGTTATCTGTACTTGGTCAGAATTGCAATTTCTCACTGAGAAATGTCCCTGTACTATCTGACACTGGAAGAGAGAGTTTTACTTTAAGACATTGTTTTTTTTTTTTCTTTTTTGGGTCCGGTCGTGGGGCCTGAACTCTGGGCCTGGGCACTGTCCCTCAGCTCTTGAGCTCAAGGCTAGTGCTCTACCCCTTGAGCCACAGCGCTACTTCTGGCTTTTTTCTTTTTGCTTATGTGGTGCTGAGGAATGGAACCCAGGGTCTCATGCATGCAAGGCAAGCGCTCTACCACTGAGCCACCTTCTCAGCCCAGAAATTGTTTTCTTGATGGTGACTTCAAATTATCAGGCTACCTTAAACCTTTCAGTTTAAATTAAGGTGATTTAGGAATAATGTGAGAAAATATTTCTGGGATTATGATCTTTGTATTGTCTTAATATTTGGACTTCCAGACCAAATTTGAGATGATGCTAAATAGAAGAGTGCTGATTTTGAAATTGTTGTTACCATGTTGCCTACATGTCCATATTAAGCTTTTTATTTGTTGGGCATTAAGTTTTGCTGACTCACCTAAGATTTCTGGGCATTCATTAGTTTCTATTTCTCAGCTGTGTCTCCCTTGGTAGCATTAGATTACTTTATAAAGATCCAGAAATCATAATCTAAATTGTAGTTTCCTTATATGTTATGAAAATCAAACAAGGGAGTGCTCTTAGTGATGTGGCTCTTTATTGACCTTTCAGTGGGCTATGCAAAGTATTTTTTGTGTTTTTTTTGCATTCATTATCTCATTTAATTTAATCCTTAAATCCTTAAATTAAATGCAGAAGTTAAATAATTTACTAAGGTCACAAAGGTAGTGAATAACTAGACTGACCAAAACTAGTTCTATTGGATGCCTTCTTTAAATCTGCACTGCCTGATTGTTTTCTATTCCACTCTTATCTTGGTTGTGGTAAAGCACTGAGAACTGGTTGAAACTAGGGGCTGATAGGAACACAGTGATTTAGTTTCGATTGGGTTAGTGGCCTAATCTAGAGTTTATAGAAAATTTATTCTGAGATTTACAGAGCTTCTGATAATATGGTTAAAAAATCTTTTTGCTGAAGGATGTATTGTGATTATGAGTAATTTTCTGTTTAGTGTACTACTGAAGTATTGTGCATATGTGGCACTCCTGTAGAAGTCAAGACAACCAATAGCATAGTCAAAACCAATTAACTCTGGAAAACAGTTGAAAACTGCTCAGTGCTCAGGTGTTCTCCAAGCACCTGTTGAGCCTACAATTGATACTGGCATTATCTCTAAATATAGACAGGATCCTCTTAGAAACCCAGAATGAAACATACAGAACCAAGAGAAACAGCTGGGGCCTGGGGAAGTAGCCAAAAGTTACTGGCCAAACATCAGCATAGCCCCTGGAGGCCGATTAGGCTGATTAGATGCTAGAAAATAGCAGGGAAGGAGGAATTTTCATTTGTTGAAGTTTATATATCCCTAGTTACTGGAGTGTGTGTTTGTGTGTGAGAGAGAGAGAGAGAGAGATGTACGGATGAACACATATATATACTTAAAAGATGGTTGTATTAACACCATTTTTCAGATAAGGCTCAGAAAAATTCACTAATACACAGGGTACCTTTTGTTTTTTGGTGCCTGTACTGAGGCATGAACTCAGGACCTGGGTGTTATCCCTCAGCATTTTTCCACTCAAGGCCTACTGCTCTATCACCTGAGCCACAGCTCAAAAAAAACTCCTGCTTTTTTTAGTGGTTAATAGGAGATAAGACTGTGTATCTTTCCTGTCCATTATGGCTTTAAACTGAGATCCTCAGATCTTAGCCTTCTAAGTAGGAGTAAAGGCATGAGCCACTGGAACCTGGGTACATGCTGAGTCACTTAATAATGACAAGATGAAAATTTGAATATGGTATTAAAAATTTCTGATTGCAGTTTTTTTTAATGTAGAGTCATCATACAAAAGCTAGGAATTAAAAGTCACTCTTTTTTTGATCCTCCTTTCTCTTTTTGAAGCAAACCTGATTATATCAGTCTTGTTGCTTTTATTGGAAACTGGAAGGAAAAGCTTGTATTTATTTATTTGTGGGGAAGGAAGAGTTCATTCATTGTATGACCAAATGACCTCTTGTAGAATATAGTTCAGCTTCCTTAGTTGCTTGGTGTATTTCAGAAGCAACATGAAAATGGCATGTCCAGCCAGGGGCCAGAGGCTCATGCCTGTAATCCAATCCTAGCTATTTAGGAGACTGAGATCTGAGGATCCAGGTTCAAAGACAGCCCGAGCAGGAGACTCTTATCTCCAATAAACCACTAGAAAACTGGAAGTGGCACTGTGGCTCAAGTGGTAGAGTGCTCCCCTTGAGCTGAAGAGCTGAGGGACAGTGCCCAAGCCCAGAGTTCAAGTCCCACTACTGACAACAACAACAACAACAAACAAAAAAAAAGAAAATGGCATGTTCATCCCTTCTAAACTGAGGTTTCACCTCCCTTTTTTAGTGGGGTTTAAACTGAGGGTCTTTGTGCTTGCTAAGGCACAAGCATTCTGTCACTTAAACCACCCTAGTCTTGAGGTCTTGACTTTCTGGGTAAGTCTTCTAAACTGTAGGAGAACAATGAAGCATGTCTACAAACTCTTACCACTTTGTTTTTAGTAGTACTGAGATTTGAACGTAGGGCTTTGTACTTGCTAGGTAGCCTGTTTACCATGTGAGCCACTCTACCAGTCTCTCTTTACCGCTCTTATCAGTCTTCTGTATGGCAGGCTAGCACCCACTATAATCCTCTTATTTGTGTTGACAGGTGTGTGCCACTGTGCCTATATAAGCTAGGTTTACAGGCATGGGACACTGGTGCCCAGCTGAATCTAGGGCTTTTTACATTTTGTTTTATTTTTTGTGCTGGCACCAGATCTTGAACTCAAGGCCTCCACACTTTCTTTTTTTTTTTTGGGTCCGGTCTGGGGCCTGAACTCTGGGCTTGGGCGCTGTCCCTCAGCTCTTCCGCTCAAGGCTAGCGCTCTACCACTTGAGCCACAGCTCTACTTCCGGCTTTTTTCTTTTAGCTTATGTGGTGCTGAGGAATCGATCCCAGGGCCTCATGCATGCAAGGCAAGCGCTCTACCACTGAGCCACCTTCCCAGCGACCCTCTACACTTTCACTCAGCTTTTTTGCCCTTAGCTAATGCTGTATCATTTGGGCTACACCTTTAAGTGTGGAGAGGATTTTCCTGCCTGAGCCAGCTTTGCATCTTGAACTTCACATCCCAGCTTCCTGAGTAGCTAGGATTACAGACATGAGCCATTGGCACTGGCAAGATATATACATATACATATATATATATATATATATATTTTTTTTTTTTTTTTTAATTTAAAAATGTTTTAGCTAGGCACTGGTGGCTCATTCCTGTAATTCTAGCTACTCAGGAAACTAAGATCTGAGGACCAGGGTTCAAAGCCAGCCCAGACAGAAAAGTCTTTGAGAGTTATCTCCAATTAACCACCAGATAACCAGAAGTAGAGTATGGCTCAGTGGTAGAGCACTAACCCTGAGAACAAAAACTCAGGCCCGGGGGCTGGGAAGGTGGCTCAGTGGTAGAGCGCTTGCCTTGCATGCTCGAGGCCCTGGGTTCAATTCCTCAGCAGCACATAAGCAAAAAGAAAAAAGCCGGAAGTGGCGCTGTGGCTCAAGTGGTAGAGCACTAGCCTTGAGCTGAAGAGCTGAGGGACAGCGTCCAGGCCCA
>NW_012267258.1:2717716-2756240 GCF_000151885.1 Dipodomys ordii | reverse complement strand
TGTGGTGCTGAAGAATCAAACCCAGGTCCTCATGCATGCAAGGCAAGCGCTCTACCACTGAGCCACCTTCCCAGCCCCCTGATTTTTTTTTTAAACTGGCATTAACCCCTAAGTAAGTATTTTTTTTTTTTTTTGGTCTGGTCATGGGGCCTGAACTCTGGTCCTGGGAGCTGTCCCTCAGCTCTTCAGCTCGAGGCTAGCGCTCTACCACTTGAACCACAGCGCCACTTCCGGCTTTTTTCTTTTTTGCTTATGTGGTGCTGAAGAATCAAACCCAGGTCCTCATGCATGCAAGGCAAGTGCTCTACCACTGAGCCACCTTCCCAACCCATTAGTAAGTAATTTTTGGAGAACTTCTGTATAAATTTTTTGTGTGTGTATGTGTGTGTGTGTGTTTTCTTTGGGATAGGCTAAAGTCTTTTGGGACTGAGGAGAAAGGTTTGATGAAATGCTTATATGATGTGGATGAGTCAGGATAGGTAAGTGAATGTGTCTTCTATACTTGGAGATGCTGCCAAGATACTACTTCCTGTTACCTGGATAGTACTGAAAAGATCAGTTTGTAAAGCCTGAAGTGTCTTCTGTTTTGAATACATTGGTCTGTTCAGTTGTAATTGGCTTGCTACTGTTTTAAGCCTTCCTGAACTAGTAAAGTAGTACTTTTTCCCAAATTACCCACTGGTGCCTGATTATAGCTTGTCAGTGTGGTTAGTCCACAGCTGGTTCTTCCTGGCCGACAGTAACTTTGATTTAAACTGTGCAACATGCTGGGCGCTGGTGGCTCATGCCTGTAATCCTAACTACTCAGGTGGCTGAGATCTGAGGATTGTGGTTCAGAGCTAGCCCCCGCAGAAAAGCCCATGAGACTCTTATCTCCAGTAAACTACTCAGAAAAAGACAGAAGTGGCACTGTGACTCAACGTGGTAGAGCATTAGGCTTGAGTACAAAGAGGTTCAGACAGAGCCCAGGCCCTTAGTTCAAGGCCCAGGACTGGCAAATAAAAACAAAAAAAAAAAGGGGCTGGGAAGGTGGCTCAGTGGTAGAGTGCTTGCCTTGCATGCATGAGGCCCTGGGATCGATTCCTCAGCACTACATAAGCAAAAATGAAAAAAGCCGGAAGTGGCACTGTGGCTCAAGTGGTAGAGCGCTAGCCTTGAGCTGAAGAGCTGAGGGGCAGCGCCCACGCCCAGAGTTCAGGCCCCATGACCGGACCCAAAAAAAAAAAAAAGTTTGGTTATCTTTGTACATCTTTATAGAAAATTGTCCTTGTAGCCCATACACATGTGAATGAACCCTCTGTGCGAAGATCTCATCATGAGAGACTTACGTTTGATGAGATCAGTGAAACTTGTTTATAGCTAATGGGAATGAGTGTGAAAGCTAAAGCAACAGAACTAAGGGAACCATTTCCTAGACTTGATGTTTTGTCATATCTTACTGGTCTATACAATATACTGGTTTTTATTTGTTTGTTTGTATATCTTGTATGTGTGTGTGTAGGCATGAGTGTGCAACAGTCCTGGGCTTGAACACAAGGCCTAGGTACTGCTCAAGGTTATACTATAGAACTTGAACCACTCTTCCCCTTCATCTTTTTTGGTGGTTAGTTAGAAATAATAGTCTCACAGATTTTCCTGCCCAGTTTGGCTTTTAAATTTAATCCTCAGATCTCAGCTCCTGAGTAGCTAGGATTACACATGTGAGCCATGGTACTCAGCTTTTTTTTTTTTCTTAATTTATTTTTTTACCTACAAGTGGGTGGCCAAAGGGTTTACAATTTAGCATGTCCATTTATGTATACAGCTCATCTTGATCACTCACTCCTTCCATCATTCTCCTCCTCCCAGTTAACCTTTCTGCTACCAGCCACATCAAGTTTGCCAGTTTTTCACATATGTACATTGAGTAATGACAGTTTTGCCCACTGTTGCCTTTCCCTTTCCATTAACCACCAGCTCATACTAATCTACTAAAAAAATGTTTCAGCTTCTTGATGATTTACTTTGCTAAGCTGTTCATTATTCAAAGGTTTACATCATGGAGTTTTATTTTTGCATGTACTATAATTTAGTAAGACTGGCCATGTTTATATGCATGTGCCCCTGTGTATGTTTATTTGGGAGATTATTTTTTGGGTCTAGTATCCATATATGAAAGAAAACATGCTCCTTTTTTCTTTCTGGGCCTGACTTCACTCAGAATGATGCTTTTCAGATCCATCCTTTTCCTTGCAAAAGACATAATTTTATTCTTGCTGATGGCTGAATAAAATATATACATACATACATACATACATATATATATATATATATATACATACACATATATATGTCGCATTTTCCCCTAAATCTTTTGCAGTGCTGACTTAGCAGTCATGAATTTCTTTAGCTCTGATTATTTCTCTATCACTTCTGAAGGATAGCTTCTTTGGATACAGTAGTCTATTCTAGGTTGACAGTTGTCTCTCAGTACCTAAATTATATCTTTTCATGTCCTCCTTGCATTTAATGTGCATGTTGAGAAATCTGCTGTTACTTAAATAGGCTCACCATTGTAAGTTACTTGCCTCTTCTCTTTTGCAGTTTTCAGTATCCTATATATTTAGTGTTTTTGCTATAAGGTATATGGGAGTATTTTGTCTGTGTTCTTAGCTATTGGGAGTTCTGTAAGCCTGTGTCACTCAGATGATACCTCTTTCTTAAGGTTGTATTATTATTCATAAGTCATTATTTTGTTGGATAGGTTTTCATTACCTTTAGTTTTTATTACTTGTTCCTCATTTATCTCCATTTTAAGTAAGTTTGATCTTTTCACAGTAGGAGAGGTTTTGTAAGTCACTTTGATATCTTCTAATTGTTTTTTCAATGTTTTTTTGCAATGTCTCATATCTTGTGTTTAACCTCTTATGTTCTATTACCAAAAATCATTTTTTTTTGTGTGTGCTAGTCCTGGGGCTTGAACTAGGTTTGTCTGCTATCCCTTAACCTTTTTGCTCAGGGCTAGCACAAGAGAGTTTAACATGTCCATTTATGTGTACAGTGTATTTTGAGTTGCAGCTCCACGTCTAGCTGTTTTTGGTAGTTAATTGAAGATAGGGAGTCTTACAGACTTCTCTGCCTAGGCTGGCTCTCAGGGCCTCAGTGCTGTCCCTAGTTTTTACGCTCAAGGCTAGTACTCTACCATTCTGAGTCAGTGCCACTTCCAGTTTTCTGTTGGTTAATTGGAGATGAGTCTCACTGACTTTCTTGCTCAGGCTGGCTTCAAATTGCAATCCTCAGATCTCAGCCACCCAAACAGCTAGGATTATAGGCATGAGCCACCAGCACTCGGCCTGATTAAATTTTTTCTTTGGGCAATAGAACTCTTCATTTCCGGATTTCAGTTTGGTGGGATTTGTTTGTTAACTTGCTTATTTATTTATTTAAACTGTTTCCATCTTTTGATTGAATTCCCCCCCCCTTTTTTGGGGGGGTCCGGTCGTGAGGCCGGAACTCTGGGCCTGGCGCTGTCCCCGAGCTCTTCAGTTCAAGGCTAGCACTCTACCACTTGAGCCACAGTGCCACTTCCGGCTTTTTTCTTTTTTTTTATATGGTGCTGAGGAATTGAACCCAGGGCCTCATGCATGCAAGGCAAGCGCACTACCACTTAGTCAACTTCCCAGCCCCTTCCCCCCCTTTTTTTTTGTCAGTTGTGGGGTTTGAACTCAGAGCCTCGGCACTGTCCCTCATCTCTTTAGTCAAGGCTAGGGCTCTACCGATTTAAGGCACAGCTCCATTTCCAGTTTTCTGGTAGTTAATTGGAGATAAGAGTCTCACAGGGTCTGGAAAGGTGGCTTAGTGGTCTAGTGCTTGCCTTGCATGCATGAGGCCCTGAGTTCAATTCCTTAGCACCACATAAGCAGAAAAAAGCCAGAAGTGGCACTGTGGCTCAAGTGGTAGGGAGACAGCCTTGAGCTGAAGAGCTGAAGGAGAGCACCCAGGCCCAGAGTTCAGGCCCCACAACCGGCAAAAAAAGAAAAAAAAAAAAGTCTTACAGACTTTCTTACTGGGGCTTTTGCTTTTGTTTTGTCAGTCCTGGGCTTGAACTCTGGGCTAATGGTACTGTCCCTGAGCACCTTTTGCTCAAAGTGAGTACTCTATAACATAAGCCCACTTCCATATTTTTCTGTAATTAATTGGACACGAGTCTTCATGGAATTTCCTGTCCAGGCTGGCTTTGAACCACAATCCTCAGATCTCAGCCTCTTGAGTAGTTGGGATTACAGGTGTGAGCCACCAGTGGCTGGCTGAATTCCTTTCTCCTATCTTGCATTGCCTTCTTTCAGCTGTTTGTATTCTCTTGATATTTAGTTGATCTCTTGTTTGTTTGAATTTGCTTGCAATTTGTTTAGTTTTTTAAAAACGTCTATTACTTTATTAGTCATTCTTCACATAGTTTTATTGAGCTCATTGGTGTTTCTTCCTCTTCAATCTCACTTAATACCTTCGTTGTGGCTTTGATGGTTTTTGAGGGAGAATGTTTCCTTGTTTATTCATGAGTTTTGTAATCTTTCGTTGCATTTATACATCTAGGTCCAGTATTAGTGGAGATTTCATCTCATGTATACTCTTAGTTGGTGATTTCTTGAAGCTTTATTGAAATGAGGTGATGGCTGAGTAGTGTTGTATGGATTCGGAAGAAGGTATTGGTAGTCAATTTCAGTGCTTGAGACACTGTTGGACTCTTCTAGACTCACAGTGAGTGAAGAAAGCTTCTTCCAGTATTAATCAGCCTTGTTTATGTTGTTATAATGTAGTCAAGTCATTGCTGCTGCTTCAGTCTTTTCGGATATATGAACCTAGGTGTATCTTCATTTTCTAGGAAGACTTTCCTTAACCAGAGTGGTAGTAGGAAGGAGATAGAGAGGGTAGTCCTATAGGAATAATACTAGGTATTTGGTGATATAAGGTAAAAAGGGGGAGGTAGGTAATCTAAGCTTTGTGGAGATGTTAATGGGAAGGTGGAATAAGGTAAGCAGGGGAAAAAAGGTTATTGGGTTACATAGCAGTGGAGATGACGTAAGGAAAAATGAGTAGGTATATACATACTAACATATTAAAAAAAACAAAAAACAGAGAACACCAGTGATAAAGTAGAAAAGAGGGGAAAAAGGAGAGGAAAACATACAAAGAAATACAAACAAAAAGCAAAAAAATGAAAGAATAAATGATGTTCAGGTAGTTATAATTACCAGATGTGTTTAGGTTCTGAAGATTTAGGGGTAGGAAGGCAGTGGCAAGAGATAGTACAAGAAAAGAATTCTACTTGTAGATTTAAGGAAGGTATTAATGGGGAGGAGCTATTCAAGGGAGAAGAAACTATGATACAACAGAGAAAACTTAAGGGCTGGGAAGGTGGTTCAGTGGTAGAGTGCTTGCATTGCATGCATGAGGCCCCTGGGTTCGATTCCCCAGAACCACATAAGCAGAAAAAGCAGGAGGTGGCTCTGTGGCTCAAGTTGTAGAGCACTAGCCTTGAGCTGAAGAGCTGAGGGCAGCGCCCAGGCCCAGAGTTCAGGCCCCACAACTGACAAAAAAAAAAGAGAGAGAGAGAGAGAAAACTTAAAAGACAGTGCATTTTCAATATAGTGGTTTCACCGGGCGCCAGTGGCTCACGCCTGTAATCCTAACTACTCAGGAGGCTGAGATCTGAGGATCAAGGTTCAAAGCCAGCCTGGGCAGTAAAGTCCTGAGACTCTTATCTCCAATAAACCACCAGAAAACTGGGAAGTGGTGCTATGGCTCAAGTGGTAGTGCACTTGCCTTGAGCTGAAGAGCTGAGGGACAGCACCCAGGCCCAGAGTTCAAGCCCCATGACTGATAAAACCAACTTGTGTCAATATAGGAATAAAGAGAAACAGACTTATATACAACAATTAGGAATTTTCCATTATTTTTGTATGTCTATGTATATATTTATGTATAGACTTATCTGCAGGTTGCAGATAAGAAGAGCTTGCTTGGGGCAAGGGCTTCAGAGTACAGGTTATGTGATGGCTCATGATGACTTTGTTTGGTTCATCAGGGAGTCCCAAGGCTATTTGGTATGGTGTGGCTGCCACTATCTAAAGCTGGCTATACTGGACTTTCTTGAGCTGCTATAGGTTGGCAGCATGTTCTGCTTTTGTGCTGTGTTTCTGGGCAGGCCACAACACTTTTTTGCTGAGGGACCTTCAGTCACCCTCAGTTGCCTGTAGTTTCTGGTTCAGCAGGTATTCCTAATTCTCTCTTTCCCAGCCCACCAGGCTCTTGTAGCTTCTGACTTTCTGGCTGTTAAGTTCTGTAGCAAAAGGTCCTCTGTATTGTAAAGTTATGATTGCTTTTTGTCCCTGAACTGCCAGAGAAACATTTTCAAAATGGCAATTCTCTGTCACATACTGGGATACCAGGCAGCATTAGTTCTCAAAATCAAGCTGCTCACAATTCCTGGTCTAGTGGTAAGGTTTATGGGTTGTTTATTTTTCCTGAAGCTAAATTTGGTAATCCTTTGTTAACACTAATTTTATCTAGTGTTGCTGTTCTGTTTTCCTGATTCCCTGCCCATAGCCAGGAGAACTAGATGTAAGTTCCAGATTTCTTACTACTTTCCCTTCTCTTCTCTTCTCTTCTCTTCTCTTCTCTTCTCTTCTCTTCTCTTCTCTTCTCTTCTCTTCTCTTCTCTTCTCTTCTCTCCTTCCTTCCTTCCTTCCTTCCTTCCTTCCTTCCTTCCTTCCGTCTTTTTATCTTTCTGTCTCTCTTTCCTTTTTTTGTCAGTCATAGGGCTTGAACTCAGGGCCTAAGAACTGTCCCTTGAGCTTTTGTGCTCAAGGTAGTGAGTGTGTTACCATTTGAGCTACAGCACTATTTCTGGTTTTCTTGTGGTTAATTGGAGATGAATTTTATGGACTTTCCTGCCCATACTGACTTTGAATTGTGATCCTCAGATCTCAGCCTCCAGAGTAGCTAGGATTACAGGCATGAGCCACCAGTGCCCAGCAACTAGCTTCTCACTTTTTTTTTTTTGCCAATCCTGGAGCTTGAACTCAGGGCCTAGGTGCTATCCCTGAGCCTTTCTGTGCTCAAGGCTAACACTCTACCACTTGAGAGCCACGGCACCACTCCTGGCCTTTTCTATTTATGTGGTAGTAAGGAATTGAACCCCAGGCTTCATGCATGCTAGTCAAGCATTCTATCACTCAGCCACATTCCCAGCCTCTTACAACTTTTTCTTAATACTTTTTTTGGGTTTGAGTTTTTCAGTGTAATTTCCTGGGTTTCTATAACTCCTTGGAGTTTCTTATTTTTAATCTGTGAGGCCTATAGGGCGGGAATCACCCTCCCTCCTCCCCCCCCAGGCTGACATCACCACCACACACTCCAGTCTGCTGGGATGCAGGGCGGCTTGGGAGGGGGTGCACCGGATATAGGGAGGAGGGTGTTCCAGAGAGGAGATCAGAGAGGAGGGATGTGGCAAAGAACCAAGGGACACACGGCTCCTGGAGTAAGAGCAGTGCCCAGGCACTTCTCGGGCTTGAGGGGAGACCCAGGCCAGAAGAGAGGCCTGGGGAAGTCCAGTCGGAGGGGAGACCCAAGCTAGAAGAGAGGCCTGGGGACATCCACACAGGGCTCAGAGGCTCAGGGCTGAGAGACCTGCGCAGAGCAGAGAGGCCAGCAGAGAAGTGGAAAGGCCTGTGAAGAGCCAAGAGGCCTGCAGAGATCAGAGAGGCCCGCTGAGAAGTGAAGAGGCCCATGAAGATCGGAGAGGCCCACAGAGATCAGAGAGGCCTGTGGAGAGAGGAGAGGCTGTGGGAAGGAGGAAAAAGGAAAAAAAACTTGCCCCCTTGGAGGTTGTAGCTATTCCTAGTTCTGAGGTAACCCAGTACAGGGTTGCAGACCAAGTAATAAAACTCTTTTGTCATCTTTAACCATGCCTCTATGGATTTTCCTGCTCTCCGGGTATTACAGTTCCTCTCGCTCAAAATTTAGTTGCTTTTTTGTTACTGAATTACTTGCCCAAGGTTAAACAACTAATTCTTGATCGATTTTTTAAACTATAATGCAAGTCCTAGAATGCAAGAGCAAAACTTATTTATGCAAAGTTTTAAGTGTTCATTGAAGTGTTTATCTCCCCACATTAGGTATTAGGTGATATGACAAGTGAGCATGGTATTGATATACACCTTAAAAGATACCTTTTGAGGGCTGGGAAGGTGGCTCAGTGGTAGAGCCCTTCCCTTGCATGCATGAGGCCCTGGGTTCGATTCCTCAGCACCACATAAGCAAAAAAGAAAAAAGCCGGAAGTGGCACTGTGGTTCAAGTGGTAGAACGCTAGCTTTAAGCTGAAGAGCTGAGGGACAGCGCCCAGGCCCAGAGTTCAGGCCCCACAACTGGACCCCCCCCCCCAAAAAAAGATACCTTTTGAGGGGGGTGGGAATTCAGCATTTTTCCTACTATATTATATGTAGTTAATTTACAGTCTTTACTCTCATGAGAGGAGGTGGATTATCAAATATTCCTGTTTTTTTTTGATATGAATAATACCTAAATTTGTTTAGGGAAGCCAGGTGTGATGATGCATGCATACCTTTAATCCCAGCATTTGGTAGACTGAGGCTGGAAAATTTCAAATTCTGAGGCCAATATGGACTAATAGCAAGTTCAAAGCCAGAGGTATAATAAGATTTTTTTTTTAAAAAACACACAAACTCGGGCTGGGAAGGTGGCTCAGTGGCAGAGCACTTGCCTTGCATGCCAGAAGCCCTGGGTTCGATTCCTCAGCACCACATAAGCAAAAAGAAAAAAGCCGGAAGTGGTGCTTTGGCTCAAGTGGTAGAGCGCTAACCTTGAGCTGAAGTGCTGAAGGACAGCGCCCAGGCCCAGAGTTCAGGCCCCATGACCGGACCCAAAAAAATAAATAAAATAAAAACACACAAACTCCTCCCAGTCCTCCCTACCCCATTTTTTTTTTTTTAAAGACCTAAACTTATTCCTTCCTTGTAAGAGGATCTTTTTCAGCCATGCTCTGGTAGCTCACACCAGTAATCCTAGCTACTCCTTTCCTGCCTGGGCGGGAAAGTCCATGAAACTCTTACCTCTAATTAACCATCAGAAAACCAGAGTGGCACTGTGGCTTAAAGTGGTAGAGTGCTACCTTTGAGGAAAAAAGCTCAGGGATAGTACCCAGGCCTTGAGTTCAAGCCCATGACTGACCAAAAAAAAAAAAAAGTTGTTTTTTTTATTGGAAGACTTACTACTGTTAGGACCTAGAGTGTTAACTGGACTTTTATGCACTGACCTTCTCTTTTAGTTATCTAAAATAGTAATGTGAAAGCTCTTTAAATTATAATTTTCTTTTGAGACAGTTACTGTATAGCTTAAGCTAACCTGGAATTTGTGATCCTTCCTCTGCCTCTTGAGTGCAGGGACTGTAGGTATTTGTCACTATGCCTGGATTTAAAATATTTTTTCTTATAGCATAGTCTTGGATATTTGCCTGCCTGCCTGCCTTCCTTCCTTCCCTCTTTACCTCTTTCCTTTTCTTTCTCTTCTGCTGGTCCTGAGGCTTGAACTCAAGGCCAGGTTGCTGTCCCTGATTTTTTTTTGGGTCCGGTCGTGGGGCCTGAACTCTGGGCCTGGGCGCTATCCCTCAGCTCTTCAGCTCAAGGCTAGCGCTCTACCACTTGAGCCACAGCTCCACTTCTGGCTTTTTTTTCTTTTTGCTTATGTGGTGCTGGGGAATCGAACCCAAGGGCCTCAGGCATGCAAGGCAAACACTCTGCCACTGAGCCACCTTCCCAGCCCCCCCTGATCTCTTTTGCTCAAGCCTAGCACTCTTTTTTTTTTTTTTGGTTGTGGGGCCTGAACTCTGGGCCTGAGCACTGTCCCTCAGCTCTTCAGCTCAAGGTGAGTGCTCTACTACTTGAGCCACAGCACCACTTCCGACTTTTTTTTTTTTTGGGTCCGGTTGTGGGGCCTGAACTCTGGGCCTGGGTGCTGTCCCTCAGCATTTCACCTCAAGGCTAGCACTCTACCACTTGAGCCACAGCGCCACTTCCGGCTTTTTTCTTATGTGGTGCTGAGGAATTGAGCTCAGGGCCTCGAGCATGCAAGGCAAGTGCTCTACCACTGAGCCACCTTCCCAGCCCCATCCTTGCTGTTTTTCTTCTAGTGTGCCTTTTGTTAACCTGCTGGAGCCAGTTAGCTTTTGACTCATGAAGTTTTAGTTTCCCTGCAGAAGTTGAGCTTAAGTTGGGTACAGTGGCTCATGCTTGTAATCCTAGCTACTTAGGAGACATCCAGATCAAGGTTCGAAGCCAACCGGGGCAGGAAAGTATGTGAGATTCTGTCTCCAATTAACCACCAAAAAGCCAGAAGTAGAGTTATTGCATAAGTGTTAGACAACTAGCCTTGAACAACAACAACAAAACCTCAAGGGCAGTGCCCAGGGCATGAGTTCAAGCTCCAGGACTAGCACAAGACAAACAAAAAAGAAGTTGGGCTTAATCATAATTATAGTCTGTGGAAGTGAAATTCCAATTCTAAGAGATCTAAAACATCAGATTTCCTACCCATGATCTAATTCCTAACAATTTAAAACATATTTGTAAATTAAATAATATGCTAGTAAACAGCAAATAATTGGTTCTGGTACCTATATAAATAGATGTGGTTTTAAATAATACTTTAAAGTTAGACTGGCATACTTTTTTTTTGTGGTATTGGGGTTTGAACTTGGCTTCATGCTTTCTAGGCAAGCATATGCCACTTGTGCCACTCCACCAGCTCTTTATCATCATATTTGAGATAGGATCTTGCTTTATGCTCAGGCATGAGCCATCAGCACCCATTTTCTTCTCTCTCTCTCTCTCTCTCTTTGTGCCAATACTGGGGCTTGAACTTTTTTTTTTTGGGTCTGGGTTGTGGGGCCTGAACTCTGGGCCTGTGTACTGTTCTTTAGCTCAAGGCTAGCTCTCTACGACTTGAGCCACAGCACCACTTCCGGCTTTTTTCTTTTTGCTTATGTGGTGTTGAGGAATCGAACCCAGGGCCTCAGGCATGCAAGGCAAGCGCTTACCACTGAGCCATCTTCCCAGCCCGGGCTTGAACTTCTGAATTTGCAATTTGCTTTTTTTAAAAATAGCTTATCTTGGGCCTGGGACTGTGGCTTAGTGGTACAGTGCTTGCCTTGCATGCATAAAGGCCCCGGGTTTTGATTCCTCAGTACTGCATAAATAGAAATAGAACTGGCAAGGGACAGTGCCCAGGCCTTGAGTTCAAACTCAGGCTCCAGGACTAGAGGGAAAAAAAAAAGTAGTGCGTTTCCATAGCTATTCTTTCCTCTAGGGTACTTAAAAAACAAAACAAAACAAAAACTAGTTTTAGATACAGAAATTCAAAATAAAGCCTGAATATGTTGCTTGTAAATTTCATACAGATACTCATTATTATATTAGTGAATGTTTTCTGATTTTTCTTTCAGAATACCCATGACATGACTGTTTGTAATAATACTTCTTGACAAGAAGTTGATATCTAGAAGTAAAGGAAATTAACAGCTAGTGAGCAGAATTTTGGACTACAAGGATTTTGTATTTATTGCATCAACTACAACTTCTGTTGCTCAATTCTAAATCAACAGTATTCTTGGAACCCAGGGGAAAAACGATTTTTGTTTTTGTATTTTTTTTTTTGAAAGAAAAGAAACTGCAATGTCAAGGAAACAAAGCCAAAAAGGTAAGATTACATGTATTCTTTATTGAAGAATAACTATAGCAACTTGGGAATATAGCTTAGTTGTAGAACACTTGCCTTTCATTAAGGCCTGGGTTTAATTCCTTGCACTATGGGGCACAGGGGAACACTTTAGGTAGGGTAATGGTTCAGATGATAAAGAGCCTGCCAGCCAATTCAAGGCACTGAGTTCTAACCCCAGTATTGCCTCCACTCCAAACAGTATAGTTTTAGAGCAGTAATCCCCACTTAAATCTATGTATCTAAAAACTATTCTTGCTGGAAGTGTAGTTCAGCAATAGAGTGCCTGCCTAGCAATCATGAAGTCCCGAGTTCAGAATCCTGTATTGTCCCCTAACCCCCCAAAAAAGCCAAACCAAAAGAACAAAATGTCCTCTATTCTTTCAGTAGTTGTGTTTTTGTTTTGTTTTTGTGCTGCCAGTACTGGACTTGTACAGGGCCTGAGGGCTGTCCCTTAGGTTTTTTGTTTATTTTTTACTTTTGATTGAAGCTGGTAGTCTACCACAGCTCTACTTATAGCTTTTTCTTTTCCTTTGGTGTTTAATTGGAGATAAGAGTCTTACAGACTTTCTTGCCCTGCCTGGCTTTGAACTATGGTCCTCAGATTTCAGCCTTCTGAGCAGCTAGGATTATAGGCATGAGCCACAAGCACCCAGCTTAAGTGAGTGCTCTACCACTTGAGCCACAGCACCACTTCCTGTTTCTGGTGGTTAATTGCAGATAAGAGTGTCACGGACTTTCCTGCCTAGGCTGGCTTTAAACCATGATTCTCAGATCTCAGCCTCCTGAGTAGCTAGGATTACGTGAGTAGCTATGATTACAGTCATGAGCCACTGGCACATGGCTAGGGATTGTATTTCTACCCAAACATCAGAATTGTAATAAACTTGTAGGAAAGCCAGATGCAACCTGACAGTGAATTTCTTTGGAGAGTGACTGTGTTAGAGAAATGTGGCAGGAGGGCTGGAAATGTGGCTTAGGGGTAGAGAAATGTGGCAGGGATAACTTCATTAAGGTTGTGTTTTGTTTTTTTGTTGGTCATGGGTCTTGAACTCTGGGCCTGGGTTCCTGAGCTTTTTAGCTCAAGACTAGCACTCTACCACTTGAGCCACAGTGCCACTTCCAGCTTTTTCTGTTTATGTGGTGCTGAGGAATTGAACCCAGGGCCTCATGCATGCTAGGCAAGCACTCTATCACTAAGCCACCTTCCCAGGCCTGCAGGCTTTGTTTTGTAGCCCTGGAGAAAGGAAATGGAATAAGAATAAATTTAGTTTTTGTTTTCTTTAACTTTCTTTCAAGATTATTTATCTGGCTTTTTTTTTTTTTGGTCAGTTGTGGAACCTTAGCTCTGGGCCTGGGCGCTGTCCCTCAGCTCTTCATCTCAAGGCTAGTGCTCTACCACTTGAGCCACAGCACCACTTCTGGCTTTTTCTGCTTATGTGGTGCTGAGGAACCCAGGGCCTCATGCATGCAAGGCAAGCACTCTACCACTGAGCCACCTTCCCAGCCCCTGCTCTATCACTTTGAGCCTTCATTCCAATTCTGGTTCTTGAGTGGTTAATTGGAGATAAAAGTCTCACGGAGACTTTTCCATCCAGGCAACTATGGTTGGAGCTTCATCATTAGTAAGACATTTTTTCAAATGTTGGCTCATGGCGGGCACCAGTGGTTCACACCTGTAATCCTAGCTACTCAAGAGACTGAGATCTGAGGAACAGGGTTCAAAGCCAGCCTGGGCAGGAAAGTCCCTGAGACTCTTACCTCCAATAAACCACTATAGAAAACCGGAAGTGGCGCTGTGGCTCAAGTGGTAGAGCACTCACCTTGAGCTGAAGATTCCGCAGGACAGTGCCCAGGCCCAGATTTCAGGCCCCATGACCGACAAAAGAAAAAAAATCTAATAGAATGTACGTTCTGTACATTCTCTCCCCCGGGGAGGGGGAGGTTTGGGGGGGTTGGATTTGGGGCCTGAGCTCTATCCCTGAGCTTTCACTCAAGGCTAATGCTATACCACTTTGAGCCACAGTGGCTACTTCCCTACCTTATTTTCTACCAGTAGAATTAGGCAAATATTTGGCATTCTTTTTTTTTTTTTGTTATTGGTGGTGGTGGTCATAGGACTTGAACTCTGGGCCTGGGCACTGTCCCTCAGCTCCTCAGCTCAAGGCTAGTGCTCTACCACTTGAGCCACAGCGTCACTTCTGGTTTTCTTGTGGTTAATTGGAGATAAGAGTCTCATGGACTTTCCTGCCCAGGCTGGCTTTGAGCTGCAGTCCTCAGATTTCAGCCTCCTGAGTAGCTAGGATTACAGGCATGAGCCACTGATGCCCAGCTTATATTTGGCATTCTTTTCAGGTGAAAGAAATTATTGAAGTACTAATTACTGTTGATTAGAATTAAAAGTTACTTTTGATCTAATGCAGAGAGGCACTTAAGCTTCAGTTTACTGAAGTAAAGTTTTGAATCTATTCAAGGTGTAATCTACCAATATGAGGTAACTTTTAAAAGGAAATAACATTGTGGTCCCAGCTTTTCAGGAGACTGAAATAAGAGAAACACTTTAGCCTAGAGGTTGGAAAACAAACTTGTTTAACCTAGTAAAACTCCATCTCAAAAAAAGGTGATATTAGGTAGCAAGTAGACAAATAAACATATTATTGCTTTCTCTATTTGGTGGCATCATGATTTTAGAATATGGTGGTTGGGCTATAGCTCAGTGGTACAGCTTTTGACTGGCTTACACAAAGCTCTGGGTGTGATCCCAGTATTACAAAAAGGAAGGGAAAGGAAAGCAAGAGGGAGGGAAAAGAGAGAGAATGTAAATACAAAATTGACATTGTGCCCCAACTGGCCTAGGTAGACTGTTTCCCAGCAACTTTCTCTCTGGCTTAGAGGAGTTTGGCCTTTGGGGCAGCATTGGCAGGACATTTAGGAGGCTAGGATGAGAGTGAGGTGAGTATTTATTCCTGTAGTCTTTTTTTGGTCGGTCGTGGGGCTTGGAACTCTGGGCTTGGGTGCTGTCCCTGAGCTTTTCAGCTCAAGGCGAGCCCCCTACCGATTGAGCCATAGTGCCACTTCCAGTTTTCTAGTGGTTTATTAGAGATAAGAGTCTCAAGGACTTTCCTGCCCGGGCTGGCTTTGAACCGCGATCCTCATCTCAGCCTCCTGAGTAGCTAGGATTACAGATGTGAGCCACTGGCACCCAGCTTCCTATAGTCTTTTCCTGAGGGATAACTGGCATTTTCCTTTGACCTAAGGTCACAATAACAGTCTTTTGGTCTTTGTCTCTAGTGAGGAACCAAAAATGAAAGAGACATCTCTTTCTGTGGGTTGCAGTCCTCACCATTTAAGACCTGGGAGTAGTTATGCATATTGAATTTATTAGCTTTGAAGTACTGTACTCTAGTGCCTTCTAAAGTAGTTGCTTCATTTAAGTTATTTAGATTTTCCTGGTTCAAATTTGTTTCTTGCTAGGATTCTCATGGTAATAGCTGCTTTATTATTGTTATGTTGTTGTTGTTTTATGCTAGTACTAGAGCTTGAACTTGGGGCCTAAGAGCCATTCTCTAAGCTCTTTTGCTTAAAGCTAACTCTGTACCACTTGAGCACTTGAGCCATATCCCCATTTTTGACATTTTATGATTAATTGGAGATGAGTCTGTTCACAGACTTTTCCTGCCCATGCTGGCTTCAAACTGTGATCCTCAGATCTCAGTCTCCTGAGTGGTTAGAATTACAGGCCATGAGCCACTACTATCAGGCTGTTTGTATATTTTAAATTACCATCTTAATTGGTATACCAGATAAACTCTAATAAATAATTTCGTTTGGGACATTAACTGAGTGCATAGTCAGTTTCATTCAATGAGATACTTTGCTTTTCTTACACTTTGTATTGTCCCATGTGGTGTTAAAGGAAAAAAGTTGCTAGATGATATATGAGGCTATTAATAATAGTTCTCTATAGACTCCAAATGCTGTTTTGCTCTAAGTGTCTCTTCAATTTCTTAAGATTTCGGTGGTTTGATTCTCTATTAAGTAGATTATATGTATAGTGTATTTCTGCTCACCAATACGTCTTTTAGGGGTGAGAGAGTATATTAAAACATTCAAGTTTTATCACTTGGTTGATCTATAGTGATTCTAAGAGATTTTGATAGTACTTTGGCTGTATAGAATTTTCACTTTTCTATACTGTTTCTCCTTCCAATTAATAAAAATAATTGGGAGTTAACATACTATTATGTAGTTATATGGAAGACTCAGGCTTTACTACTTAATTTGTTTAAGTACAACTGAGGAAGTCTTAAAAACTGCTAGTATTAATATAGGTTAGATCCAAATTAATTCAAGGCTTTTTGGCAATTGGCAAACATTGTTTCTCTTGAAATGATTTAGGGTCTATTCATGTTCTTTTGTTCTTCCATAGCAAGCAGGATATATTTAGAAAGCATAAAGATTAAACTATAAAAGGAGTTTAAAACACAGTTTTAATAATAGCAAAACAATTTGGAAAGCATGCTAGCATTTTCTGTATTTTTTATATCCTTTAACTTGTTGAAAATTTCAATCCTGAGCTACATATAAGTATGGTTTAGGGGTCAATAATGATACCATCTGGAAGTAAAACTTAAAAATCCACAGGCTATACAGTATTTTCACAATTAAAAAAAAACCCCACAGGATTGGAGTTGAATCACAACCTACATTTTAGCTTAAGATTCTCTAGATAGCTGGGTACTGATGTCTCTTGCCTGTAATCCTAACTGCTTAGGAGGTTGAGATCTGAGGATCATGGTTTAAAGCCAGATTGGGCAGGAGAGTCTGTGATACTGCCATCTCCAGTGAACCTAAAAATGCTAGAAGTGGGCTGAGAATGTGGCTTAATGTTAGAGTGCTTGCCTAGCATGCATGAAGCCCTACATTCCATTCCACAGTACCACATGAACAGAAAAAGCCAGAAGTGGCACTGTGGCTCAGTAGTAGAGTGCTACCCTTGAATAAAAGAAGTCCAGAGACAGTGTGCAGGCCCTGAGTTCAAACCCCAGGACTAGAAAAAAAGCAGAAAAGCTAGAAGGGGTCAGGTGCTGGTGGTTCATACCTGTAATCCTAACTACTAAGGAGGCTGAGATCTGAGGATCATGATTTTAAGTCAGGCCTGGGCAAGAAAGTCTGTGAGAATCTTATCTCCAATTAACAACCAGAAGTGAAGCTGTGACTCAAAATAGTAGAATGCTAGCCTTAAGCAGAAATGCTTAGGGGACAGCACCTAGGCCCTGAGTTCAAGCCCAAGGATTGGAACAGGAAAACAACAAAAAAGATTCTAGAGATGATAAGTATGCACATTAGAATTTTAAAAGCTCTCTAACAATTTCCTGGTAGGCTAGGTAAGATAGCACCTTTTTGTGTTCCCAAATACTTGGAAGTGGAAGTAGAATGGTCAGAGGCCAGGCTAGACAAAATGAACAAACTAAACAAACTAAAAGCTAAAGAACTGCTGAGCAAGCCCAAAGCCCTGAGTTCAATAGTGACAAAATACCCAAAATGTTGGTACTCGGTATTGACAAAAAAAATGTAGTTGAATATTAAAGCTGAGGTCCAAGGGTATATAAATCAGTGGTAGAGTTCTTACTAATAAAGCATACATGTGGCTCTGGGTTCAAACCAGAACACAGAAAAAAAGAAAGGGGGGGGGACCAGCACCAAGAAAAAGTACATTGCATATTCTTTTCTGTGTAAGTGTAGAGAAACTAGGTTTTTAAAAAATTAATCACATTGAACCGAGTTTTCTCATTAATTGAACAAAATCATCTAAGATTTTGTTTAATTATATTGTTTCTTGGGTAAATGATTATTTATTTAAAGTAAACTTAGATATAATCCTGGTAATATGAACGTGGGTACATTGCCTCACTAAGTATCTTATTGGGATATTGAGGACATAAGCAAATTTATTCAGGGAGTTCACAGTCTAAAAATATAACACATGTGTTGCAGTCTAAAAAGGAATTTCTTTTATTTTTAGCGCTAGATTTTGCCACAAGAGAAACTATTTACTTGTAACTTAAAAAAAAAAAAAGCCAGCCCCAGTGGCTCATGCCTGTAATCCTAGCTACTCAGGAGGCTGAGATCTGAGGATCACGGTTCAAAGCCAGCCCAGGTAGGAAAAGCTGGGAAACTCTTATCTCCAATAAGCCACCAGAAAACTGGAAGTGGTGCTGTGGCTCAAGTGGTAGAGTGCTAGCCTTGAGCTGAAGAGCTGAGGGACAATGCTCAGGCCCAGAGTTTAAGCCTCATGACTGACAAAAAAAAAATCATCCAGGTGCCAGTGGCCATTGCCTGTAGTCCTAGTTACTCAGGAGTCTGAGATCTGAGGATGATGGTTCAAAGCCAGCGGGGGCAGGAAAGTCCTTGAGACTCTTATCTCCAATTAACCACCAGAAAACCGGAAGTAGCACAAGTGGTAGAGCACCTAGCCTTAAGCTGAAGAGCTAATGGACAGTGCCAGACCCAGAATTCAAGCCCCACAACTGACCCCCCCCAAAAAAAATAATTACCTATTTTGCCGAATTGTGCTTTGAACTCAGGGCACTTGAGCCACATCTTCTTAATCACAGCATTTTTATAGGGCCTTTTTAGTTAAGGTAGGAGCCATGTGTGGAAGTGTATACCTACAAACCTCAGCACTTGTCAGACTAAAGCAAGAGGATCTTGAATTCAAGTTCAGCTTCCTAGCAACTTCAAGACCAGCCTAAGTTATATAGAGAGACCCTGTCAAACAATTTTTGAAAAGGCAGGGTCATTGACAAAGATATTAGGGTCATAGCACAAAACTGATGGAATTAATGCATTTAGTGTTTTCCTCAAGATGTACACATTCTATTAAAAGTTAAATTTCAAGTAAAAATAAGAAAAACTAAATTTCATCTTATTGTTTTGATTCAAATTATAGTTATAACTGTTTATCAGCACTATACAATTGCTGAATAGTTGTTGATTTTATTATAAGAAAAATAAAGACAGTCTTAATTCTTCTCTTTTGGAGATGGAATGCATTAGTTATGTATCAGGTTTGAATATATTTGTTCCTTCTCATTTTTTTTCAGATTCCTCAGGATTCATTTTTGATTTACAGTCCAATACTGTACTGGCCCAGGGAGGAGTGTTTGAGAATATGAAAGAGAAGGTAAGTGCCTGTGTATTGCAAACTTCAGTATCACAAGAAAATTTAGGTACTCTTACATTCAGTGGCTATCACAAATGTATTATGAAGATGAAATTTCAGGAATAAAACTGAATGCCACTGTATATCAGAGCATGAATACTATAATGGTTCTGAATAATCTGAAACATGATTTTCTTCATTCATATTTCTGTATATATGAATTCTGAATTCTTTGAAGATATTTAATATTAAATAATGTTGTAACAGTATTTATATGACTAAATGTATATTTCATTTGGCAACATTCTTTTAATTTTTTTGTAGTGCCTGAGATCAAATGCAAAGTGGTGGGCAAGCACTCTACCATTGAGCTACAGCCTCTGTCCTCATTTGGTAGCAAGCATTCTTTGAAGATCAGTCTGAGTAGGATCCTCCCATTCATTTGATGATCATTCTTAAGTCCAACGGACATCAGAGCCAGAAGAGCAATAGGTTTTCTAAGTAGAAACCCTATGGAAGAAAACATGTTTTTAGTAACCAGCTGTGTTGAGAAACATGTAAAACCAAAGCTTTATGTGCTCAGTCTTTAAAGTAAGATTATGCTGATTATAGGTCATAGATAGTAGTTCACTATTATGAACTTATTTAGCTTATCTAAATCTTAACCTTTGTCATTGAATCTTCAGGTTTTATCTAATGTCTATTTTGGGGGATGAAAAATGGGCTTTTTTTTGGGTCAGTCGTGGGGCTTTGGGCCTGAGCACTGTCCCGCTCAAGGCTAGTGCTCTACCACTTGAGCCACAGCACCATTTCCGGTTTTCTAGTGGTTAATTGGAGATAAGAGGCTCACAGACTTTCCTGCCCTGGCTGGCTTTGAACTGGGATCCTCAGATCTTAGCTTCCTGAGTAGCCAGGATTATAGGCATCAGCCACTGCCGCCCGGCTTTTTTTTTTTTTTTTTAAATGCCAATCCTGGATCTGAAAACTCTGGGTACAGGCATTGTCCCTGAGCTGTTTTGCTCTCTACCACTTGAGCTGCAGTTCCACTTCTGGCTTTTTTTTTTTGCTAATTGGAAATAAGAGTTTCATGGACTTCCCTGCCTGAACTTTGAACTGTGGTCCCCAGATCTCAGCCTTCTGAGTAGCTATAATAACAGGTGTGAGCCACTGGCTTCCAGCCTAGGGTTGGGATTTTAAAACTCACCTTCAGAGAAAGGATAAACTAGAAAAATGTTTCCACTAACTTTCTGAACATAGTATTTTTTTTATGGGGGGAAGTGTCAGTCAGTTGTGGGGCTTAAACTCAGGGCCTGGGGACACTCTGAGCCACAACACCACTTCCAGTTTTCTGGTGGTTAGTTGGAGATAAGAGTCTTACAGACTTTCCTGCTGAGGCTGGCTTCAAAACATGATCCTTAGATCTCAGCCTCTTGGGTGGCCAGGATTACAGGCATGAGCCACTGGAACCCAGTAAACATAGTATTCTTATTGTACATGTTTAGAGTGATGAAAAGAATTACAGGCTGGGCATTGTAGCTCAGTAGTAGAATGTTTGGCATATGCATAGCCCAGCTCTGTTCCTCCCAACACTACCACCAAAAAAAAAAGAAATTGCAAATCTTAAATTTTATTCAGTAGGTTTGTTTTTTGTTTTTTTTGGTCAATCGTGGGGCTTGAACTCTGGGCTTGGGCTGTGTCCCTGTGCTCTTCAGCTCAAGGTGAGCGCTCTACTGCTTGAGCCACAGCACCACTTCCGGTTTTCTAGTGGTTTATTGCAAATAAGAGTCTCAGGGACTTTCCTGCCCGGGCTTGCTTAGGATAACAGGCGCATGAGCCACTGACATCCAGCTCAGTAGGTTTTTTGTTCATTTGTTTTTTGCCAGTCCTAGGGCTTAAACTCAGGGCCTGGGTACTGCCTCTGAGCTTCTTTTTGCTCAAGGCTAGCAGTCTCTACCACTTGAGCCACAGTGCTACTTCCAGCTTTTTCTCTTTATGTGGTACTGAGGCTTCATGCACGCTAAGCAAGCATTCTACCAATAAGCCACGTTCCCAACCCCTATTCAGTAGTTTTATCTTTAGCAGTAATAGTGTTATTAGTGGTAATGTTAGGAATATTAGGTAGTAAAACTAATTAGTAAAATTATTTTAGGCAACTAAAACTTACAGTTGAAAAATAAGATCCATATTTAAAATCCAGTGAGAAAAAGGCTTACATTTAAATTATAGATGTCAATATGAAGTCATAATTTAACAAAAAGTCTCTTTTTTACATCCACTGAAAGGATTTAGAAGAAAAAAAAATAGCAAGCACAACTAGCTCCTACCTACATGTGGGTTTCAGCTATTTTCCACCAGAAGGAATTAGGATTTCCTTAAGAACCGTATTATGCAATAAAACAGGAATGATTGTACAAACTAGAAGACAAGAAAGATGCTATTATTTATTGTTGGTATAGTTATTTACATAGAAAAATACAGGAAAGCAATAAATAGTACTAATAAGAGTTCGTCAAAGTTAAGCTAAGCATATCTATAATGTGTAGGAGGCTGAGGAAGGAGAATCATGGGTTTGAGACTAACCTGAACTTCATAGCAAGACCTTTTCTCCAAAAAAGAAAAAAAGTCCATCAAAGTTGCTAGATTGAAAAAAATAACACATTTATAAATTTAAAGAAACGTTAAATATCTTAGAACTACTCCAGAGAAAAATTTGTCATTATCTAATGAAATTGTACCTTATTCAGAATTTTACTAAGGGTTACACAGAAGATTTTTTTTTGTTGTTACTTCTAGTGTTTTCAATATTGTTTTAGGCACTAAGGATTTATGAGCAAATATGAAAATGCAGGGTAGGTACTAAATAACCCCATGCTGCTGATCACATGTAAGGGATATATGTGTACACTGGAGGGGAACCAGGAAGATGACACAGAACTAGAGGGAATCAGGGAAAAACATATAACAGCGGGACCCATCAGTTGCACTGGACATTGACCACAATGAACTAAGCAACTTAATGGCAGTGATGGGAGGGAGGGAACAAGTGGGAAAGAGGGAACAGCTGATGCTATGCAAAACAAAAGAAATGTACATACTACCCAATGTGGAAGAAATAACTGTATTGCAAAGCTCATAGAACTCATAAATGTTATAGACCATGATAGACAATTTGCTCCAGGAAAGGTAGAATGTGTTTGTGACTTTAACTGAGCATCACTATCCCACAATACTGTGAAACTGGGAAATACATAACCACTTAATCACAATAAAAAATTTGAAAAAATAAAAGAAAATGCAGGGTAGGGATGTAACTCAGTGGTAGAGTGCTTACTTACCATTGGTAAGGTTGTGGGTTCAGTTACTAGCACTGCAAATAAATAAATGAAAAAAGAAAACACCCATAAGGATGTTAAGTACAGCCAAGTATTGGAAACAATGCAAGGGTCTAATCATTAACAAGTAAATTAATAAATTAGGTATATCATGCAGTGTGAATCCCATGTAGTTTGTGAACAAGGGAAAAAATGCTAAAATGCTACATGAAAATAAAAAAAATATATGTGGAAAAAAATGATAAAAGTGTTTTTAAAAAATGACTAGTTAGCCCGGCACTGGTACTCACTAGTTCTAAGCTACTCTAGAGGCTGATATCTTAGGATAACGATTTAAAGTTAGCCAAAGGATTCTGTGAACCTCTTATCTCTAGTTAACCACCAGAAAACCAGAAGTAGAGCTGTGGCTTAAAGTGGTAGAACACTAGCTTTGAGCAAAAGAGCTGTGGTTTAAAGTGGTAGAACACTAGCTTTGAGCAAAAGAGCTCAGGGACAGTGCCCCAGGTCCTGAGTTATCTAGCCCCATGACAAAACCAAAAATGACTATTTATGTAATGCAAAACACTCTCATGTTACTTATGGATACATATACATCATAGAAATACAAATATATTGATATAACACCAAAACAGGGTAGAAATTTTTTTTTTTCTGGTGGCTAATTGGACAGACTTTCCTGTCATGGCTGGCTTTGAACCTTGATCCTCAGATCTTAGCTTCCTGAGTAGCTAGGATTACAGGTGTGAGCCACTGGAGCCTGGCATCAGCGTAGAAATTTCTTAAGGAGAAGGAAAATAGTATTTATTGGGTGTTTGTAAGGCTTCAATTGCATTTATCTTTTATTAAACTATTATCATCTAGTACAGTATGATTTTGTTGTTTTGTTTTTAGCTAGTACTGTGGTTTGAACTTAAGGCTTGCACTTATTAGATTGTTTGTTTGGCTGGTGTTCTACCACTTGAGCCACATCTCCAGCCCAGCTTTTTGCTGGATTTTTAGAAATAAGATCTCACAACCTTGTCTGCCCAAAGCTAGCTTCAAATTGTGATCCTCTGATTTTAGCCTCACCAGTAGCTAGGATTAGAAGTGTGAGCTACCCTCATCCAGCTAGTATACCCAAAGTAATTAATTACAATTTAGATTATCTCTATAAATTACCTTTTTAGAATTGTACAGTTAAATGATAGAAACTGAAACTTTTTTTTCTCTTCTGGACCAGGTCTTGAACTTGGGACATAGTGCTCTCACTCAGCTTTCCCACTCAAAGTTGACATTCTGAGCCACACCTCCACATCTGGCTTTTTCTGATTAATTGGAGATAACATTTTCTTGGATTTATCTCCCTGAACTGGCTTTAAACTGTGAGCCTCAGATCTCAGCTACCTGAGTAGCTAAGATTACAGGCATGAGCCACCAGTGCCCAGTTTACAAAGTAACTGTTTAGAAAAATGCTTAAAAAAAAAACAACAAAACTAAGTTGTTTGGTTAGTGGTTCATTAAACTTTCCACCTTTCCATACAGTATGTTAAAAATGACAAAAACACTGATGCTAAATTAATATTTGATACCCACTCAAGTACATGGCTTCTATTTCTTGAAATGTTCTGCTTGAAGAAATTAAATTTTCATGTGCTGTTATCATTCCTCTATTTATTATTCCCAGTAAGATGTTTGTATGTACTTTTGCTGACACTAAAAGGTGATAATGTTGTTAAAAATGAAATGTCTTCTCTGTTTTTCTCTGTAATATGCCTCAACTGTCCAGTGACCTACTTGTGTTAGAATTAAATGACCTTGTCATCTTTTCCAGATAAATGCAGTGCGTGCAATAGTTCCCAACAAGAGCAACAATGAAATTATCTTGGTTTTGCAGCACTTTGATAATTGTGTGGACAAAACAGTACAAGCATTCATGGAAGGTAATCCTAAATCTTTCTTTCTTTTTTATTTATTCAGTAGAAGTTAATTCAGACTTGTGGAACACTCATCAAGCCAGTGTTTCATGATGATACAGTAGATCCCATGTAAAATAGCAGAAACTTAGAAGCTTTTTTTGATAATAGCAGTGACTCTTTACCCTGCCAAAACCTCACTTTCTACTTTGCCTTTGCTCTGAGCCATTATCTTCTGAAGTCACCTCGGATTCTATGATAGGACTGATGGATAAACTTTTTGTTAAAAAAAGTCACAATTCTGTCCTCCAAACAACAATGGTTTTCTTTTTTGGTGCCAGTCCTGGGGCTTGAACTCAGGACCTGGGGTGGGGAGGTATATCCCTGAGCTTTTTTATTCAAGGCTGGCACTTTACCACTTGAGATATAACTCCACTTCCAGCTTTTTTGGTGCTTAATTGAAGATAAGAGTCTCATGGTCTTTCCTGCCCAGGCTGGCCTTGAATCAAGATCCTCAGATCTCAGCCTTCTGAGTAGCTAGAATTATAGGCATGAACCAGTGGTGCCCAGTTGAACAATGATTTTCTAACTTATACAAGGCCTTGCCTAACCAATCTTGAAATAATGAGCAGTAGAACCACATCTTTGAGCACATCTGGTTTAATAACTTCATATCTCTTGCCCTGGAGATGTGCTGAAATGCTTACTTTGTCTTATCCTGTGATAGGCCCAGGCTTTATTAATAAATCTCTTTCCTGCCCTTCACTACTATTTGGCTTATATTTGGAGAATTGGGACAAGAATTAGAACCCTTGAAGCTGGTTCTCTGGCCAAAAACTTTAGAATCAATAACATAACATATAATGACATTTTGTTAAAAGCAATTCATGTATAAAATGTAAGATACTGGAATAAGGGACAAACTAAAAAAAAACTTATTACCTTATACAAAATGTTCTCTACTGGTATTTAAAAAGAAATGTGGCCAGTATAAGGGACTTGACTGGAGTTGGGTTCAAGAGTCTGTGACTCCTAATAATAAAGGGGTGAAAAGAAAAAAGCCGGAAGTGGTGCTGTGGCTCAAGTGGTAGAGCGCTAGCCTTAAGCTGAAGAGCTGAGGGACAGCGCCCAGGCCCAGAGTTCAGGCCCCACAACCGGACCCAAAAAAAAATAAAATAAAGGGGTGATTCTGTGGCTCAGGAATAGGTGGCAAATTCCCTTCCAAGCCTACCATCTTTTAGTTTGGGTGTGGCAATTACTCAAATATGTGGGTTAAATTTCCTTATCTAATGTATAAGGAAGAGCAGCAGACTTAAGCTTTCAGATTTATAGAGTTGAAGAGTACTTGTAAAGAGTGTTTCTTTCTATATAACTTGTTTTAGAAAAACTATTTGAAGCTGTTTCATTATTTAACAGTGATATCAGGTTAAGTCTCCCTATTTTCATTTCCCTGAATTTGTAAATATGGGATACACAGGTCTCAATATTGTAAAGTAGTTTTTTGCCTACATCTGTTTTTTTTTGTTTGTTTGTTTCTTTTTCTTAAAATAGCGTTGGTGCCAGGCACCGATGGCTCATGCCTGTAATCCTAGCTACTCAGGAGGCTGAGATCTGAGGATCATGGTTCAAAGCCAGCCAGGGCAGGCAAGCCTGTGAGACTCTTATCTCCAATAAACCAACAGAAAACTGGAAGTTGGCACTGTGGCTGAAGTGGTAGAGTGCTTTGCTTGAGTTGAAGAGCTGAGGGACAACACCCAGGCCCAGAGTTCAAGTACCACAACTGACCCCCCCCCCCCAAAAAAATGGTGTTGGTATTTGGGTATACAGCTCTCTCCAAAGCTAAAGATTTACATGTTACCTAAGCTAAACTGGGTGGAACCGAGTCATGTAAGATGTACAGATAAAAGAATCTTAAAATGGCCAGGCTACATTTAGTCTCTTCTTGAAATACCTCAATGGGGAGATTACATGGAAAAGGGGATCTAATAAGTAGGCAGGTATTCAAAAGGGAGCATGAAGTGATTTATCTCAGATTGATTGATTGATTGATTGGTTGGTTGATTGGTCCAAGACTGGTTTAAACTTGGTACTGATACTTTTGCTCATTGGCTGAGGCCCTACCACCTGAGCCATGCTTTCAACCCCCAAAGATTTAATCTTTAACTTTTCTTATTAGGAATTCTGGGACTTCTTCAATAGTTACAAAATACAGAGACTCTTTAAGTCCTGTTTGTGGGTTTGTATGTGGTAGGTGACAAAATCTGTAATTGATTTCATTTTACAGGTAGTGCCAGTGAAGTACTTAAAGAATGGACAGTAACAGGCAAGAAAAAGGTAAAAATAAGTTTAAGAGCACAATATTGATATTGATATTATTAAAACCTTAAGGTTTGTTAAAACTATTGGAAGAAAATATTTACCTAAATATCTTCAGTCCACCTGGCTAAAAAAGTTGTCTTTGACCTTGAAATGCAACTGTGTCTCAACCTGGTCTCCCTGTGATTGAAGGGATGAATCAGAGTGATTTTGCCAAGGTGCTGTGCTGATGGATACTAGACAGGGATTAAAGCATGAGAACATTTCAAGGAAAGCAGAGCTCCTCCAGGGAAAATGATCACAATAGTCATATCATAGATAGCTAAAATTGTCCAGGTTTTTTGTTTTGCATATGTTTTTGTCTTTTGAGATGGGGTCTCTATATAGCCTTGAACTTGGGATCCTCTTGCCTTCAATTTCTGAGTGGTAGGATTACAGATGTGTACCACTATGCCCAACCAGTTCAGAGTTTTAGGTCAGAAAACTGTGATATAGTTCTTAATATCATAAATTGTGACTTAAAGCTTAATGAAGGCTTATATTACTATAACTGTATGTCTCTTCCAGTTGGAGCTAATATTGCAATTTAAGTAGGTAGGAGGTACTTGACTGTAGATCTGTCAGAACTGAATTTCTATCCTGTTCCATTTTATCTAGCTTTGTGACCTAAGAATATTTTTAAGCCTTTGTGTGGTTTAATTTGCTCATCACTAAAATAAGAAAATAACACTAGTATATTCCAGTACTTAATGCCTAATACATAAGTTCTCAATCCCTTCCCCCCTTTTTTTCTTTTGGTTGGTGTGGGGCTTGAACTTAGGGCCTGGGTATTATCCTTGAGCCTCTTTGTGCTCAAGGCCAGCTCGAGGCCACTTGAGCCACAATACCACTTCCGGCTTTTTTAACTAGTTTATTGAAGATAAGAGTCTCATGGGGTCTTTTCTGCCCAGGCTGCTTTGAACTATGATCCACAGATCTCAGCCTCCTGAGTAGTTAGGATTACAGATGGAGCCACCGCCCCCAGCTTAAACTCTTCTCCTTAGCCACCACACAAAATAGTGCTTACCCCAAGGGATATAGCTGGTTTCAAAATCTTTTTCATAGCTTGACACTTTCAATGTAGTTCCTTTAGGAAATACTTTGTATGGATTCTTTTTTGTTTTTGATCAGTCTGGGGGCTTGAACTCAAGACTGGGCACTGTCCCTGAGCTCTTTTGCTCAGACTTTTGAGTGGTTAATTGGTGATAAGAGTCTCTTGCAGACTTTTCTGCTTGGGTTGGCTTGGAACTGTGATCCTCAGATCTCAGCCTTCTGAGTAGCTAGGGTTATAGACATGAGCTGTCAGGTGCCTGTCTACTTGATGTGGATTTTAAGCAAGTATTTATGATGTTTAGGTTAGATTAGTGCTGGAGTTATGAGATTATGAAATGCTTCTTTCTTCCTTCCTTTCTACTTTCCACCACCACCTCCTTCACCACCACCTCCTCCTCCTCCTCTTCCTCCTCCTCCTCCTCCTCTTCCTCCTCTTCCTTCTCCTCTTCTCCCCTCCCCCTCCTCTTCCTCCTCCCTCCTTTTTGATCAGGGCTTTTTGTATGCTGAGCAATTCTGCCACATGAACCACACACCTAGTTCTTTTGCTTTTGGTTTTTCAGATAGGGTTCAAACTAATGTTGCCTGGACTGCCCTTAAACAGTGATCTACTTCCACCTCCTGAATACTGGAATTATAGGCATTCACCATCATCTCTGGCCCCTGAAATACTTTGTTAGTGGCTCTACATCACCTCATTAGGAATACTGTCAGTTGTGACCATATCAGGCCACAGATTCTGGTTTCACCAACGTAGATAGCGAGTATTCTGGAAAATACTAGTATCTTATCAACCCAGGAGTATAAATTGTTAGTGACATAAGTTATAAACATAGCTGAAAGCCAGGCACTGGTGGTTCACACCTGTAATCCTAGCTGCTCAGGAAGCTGAGATCTGAGGATTGTGGTTCAAAGCCAGCCTGGATGGGAAAGCCCCTGAAACTCACCTCCAATTAACCACCCAAGAACCAGAAGTGGAGCTGTGGCTCAAAGTGCTAGCCTTGAACACAAAAGCTTAGGGACAGTGAGTTCAAATCCCACCAGAGATGAAAAAGTATGTATTAGACATATGCAAATTCCTTAAAAATCTAGAGGAAAAATAAACTATGAGAGTTAGCTTCAAATTGATATTCTCCAATGTCCAAATTTAGTTAATTATTGGGATTAGTTGAATAGGATGTGGCACTAGGTAGTTACTGGCTATAAATACATATGTATACTTACTGTATACATGGGACAATGATGATATGAAACCAGAGCCAGTTCTCATGGGAGAAAGTATTTTAGATGGATAAACTCCTAGAAGTAGAAACTTGCTGGTCAAAAGGTATGTGCATTTGTAATTTTGATAAGCATTAGAGTAAGATTTTACTTCATTCCAAGTGTTCACAGCTTTTGCTAGTATTTAATTTTTTGGATAATAGATTGAGCTCTGGCTCTCACACTTGTTACTCTTTTATTGTTTATTGAGCTGTCAGGTTTGTGCATTTAACATTTTGTTTGAATATATTATATATTTTATAGTTTATTTTTTCATTTTCATTAAAGTGGGTTTTGCCATCAAGAAATGTTTTATATTGCCAGGTGTCCCTGGCTCATGCCGGTAATCCTAGCTACTTAGGAGACTGAGATCAGAGGATTGAGGTTTGAAGCCAGTCTGTGCAAGAAAGTCCTGAGACTCTTATCTCCCAACTAACTATCAAAAAGCCAGAAGTGGAGTTGTGGCTCAAGCGGTAGAATATTACCCTTGAGGACAAAAGCTCAAGGACAGCATCCAGACCCTGAGTTCAAGCGTAAGGACAGACAGACACATACACAAAAAATTTGAAATGTTTTATGTTTTTGTGTTTGAATTTATCTAAAATGCAGAATTTGGGCTAGAAGGGGCTTAAGTGGTAGAGCCCTTGCCTAGGAAAACAAAGCTCTGAGTTCAAGCCACAATATCACCAAGAAATTAATTTTTTAAATTATAATGCTTCACATAGAAAAATTTTATTTTAGGAATGGTTCAACATATATAAAATGTTCTGTTTGGGGAAGTACATAGGAAAAATTGGTTGCTTGTAGTAGCTAGAGTTAACTCTTTAGGTGGTATTGGAGGAGTTTGTTTTTTCTTTTCATTTTTTCAAATCTTCAATAACCTTAGAACAAAAAGAAGAAAAGCAAACCAAAACCAGCAGCAGAAGCAAGTAACTGTATCCCGGACTCCAATAAATTGGTTTCCAATCAAGAGGAGCAGTCTGCACCTTCCTCAGAGAAAGGTGGCATTAATGGTTATCATGTCAATGGCACCATCAATGATGCTGAATCTGTGGACTCACTCAGTGAAGGTTTGGAGACTCTTTCAATAGATGCCAGGGAATTAGAAGATTATGAGTCTGCCATGCCAAATAGACTGGATATAACAGGTGAGTGCATTAACAGGTTTTTCAAAGTTGATTCTATTAAAATATATAATACAGGGGCCTTATAATTATTAAAAGCCTAGAAAAGTATAATTTTTGTTCCTTGTCCTTTTTTTTTTTTGCCAGTTCTGGGTGTCCTGGGGCTTGAACTCAAGGCCTGGGCACTGTCCCTGAGCTGCTTTTTGCTCAAGGCTAGCACTCTACCACTTGAACCATAGTGCCACTTCTGGCTTTTTCTGTTTATGTGGTACTAAGGAATTGAACCCAGGGCTTCATGCATGCTAGGCAGGCACTCTACCACCACTAAGCCACATTCCCAGCCTTGTTTCTTGTCTTACATTTTTAGTTTAGCTCAGTCTTGTGGATATTTTCTAATAAGGAGAGGAATCCTTTTAGTATTTGGCAGAAAGTGACTTTAAAGATGTTTAAAGATTTTTTTTGGTTGATCATGGGGCCTGAACTCTGGGCCTGGGCGCTGTCCCTCAACTCTTCAGCTCAAGGCTAGTGCTCTACCACTTGACCCACAGTGCCATTTCTGTCTTTTTCTGCTTATGTGGTGCTGAGGACTCTAACCCAGGGCCTCATGCATGCACTGTCCCACTGAACCACCTTCCCAGACTCTAAAGATCTTTTTAAAAAGATTCTTGAAGATTTAGTAGAGGTGTATGGCTCAAGTGGTAGACTACCTGATTAGGAAATGCAAGTTCTTAAGTTCAAACCCCAGTATTGTCAAAAAAATTTTATAAACCTATTAAGGGGTCTGGGAATGTGGCTTAGTGATAGAGTGCCTGCCTAGCATGCATGAAACAAAAAAACCTTACTAAGGATAATGATGAAGATGAGATAATAACGTTGATGTAATTGTACCCAGCACAGAAAGGAATAAATAATACTGACTGATCATAGATTTTATAAGAACTGACTTTTCATACTCCCACATTTGTTTACTAGTTCAGTAAACAGTTGATTATTATTATTAATAGTTGTAAATTCACAGATATCCCCTGCCCCGCCCCCTCTCGTCAGTTCTAGGTCTTGAACTCAGGGCCTAGACACTGTCCCTGAACTTTTTTGTTCAAGTTGCATAGCTCATTTTCCATGTAATGTATACTGAATACCAGGACTGCATTTGTTTACTCTTCCTCCCTCCATTTCTACATCTCCTTTTACCCTCCCTAAGAGGAAAAAAAAGGAAAAAAAGAAAAAACAAACACCACCATGAACTGCAACAACAAAAACGCATTTCTATTTCCTGAAATTCATTTTTGATAAATAGTTTCTTAAATAGTTCCACCTTTGGGTTCCTCCCCTATGGGTATCCTCCTTTAGTCTGACTATGTGTGAATGTTTAGAGTCCTGTATAAATTATTATGTCCAGTTTATTTTTTTGTCAGTTGTGGGGCTTGAATTCTGGTCCTGGGCACTCTCCCTTAGCTCTTCAGCTCAAGGCCAGTGCTCTACCACTTGAGCCACAGCGCCATTTCCAGCCTTTTCTGTTTATGTGGCGCTGAGGAATCGAACCCAAAGCCTCATGCATGCAAGGCAAGCTCTCTGCCACTAAGCCACCTTCCCAACCCTGTCCAGTTGTATTTTAGATCTAGTTTCTACATATGAGAGAAAACATGGACCATTTTTCTTCCTTGAGCTTGGCTTACCTCACTTAACATGATTTACTATAGGTCCATTCATATCCCTGCAAATGATAAAATATTATGCTTTCTAATGGATGAGTAAAATGTATGTGTACCACATTTTTTTAATGTACTCATCTATTAAGACATATGGGCTGTTTCCATAACTTGGCTATTGTGAATAGTGTAGCAGTAAACATAGATGTACAAGTGTCTTTACTGTATGCTCATTTGTAATGTTCTGGGTCACAGAGAAGTTCTATGTTTAGTTTTTTGCAAAACCTCCAAACTGCATTAAGATTGGTTGTAATGCTGGGTGTTGGTGGCTCACACCTGTAATCCTAGCTATTCAGGAGGCTGAGATCTGAGAATCATGGTTCAAAGCCAGCCCAGGAAGGAAAGTCCATGAGACTCTTACGGAGATAAAGCACTAGAAAACTGGAAATGGTGCTGTGGCTCAAGCGGTAGAGAGATTGCCTTGAGCTGAAGAGTGCATGGACAGTGCCCAAGCCTAGAGTTCAAGCCCTACAACCAACAACAACAAACAAGATTGGTTGTACTACATGTTCCCACCAAGCATGCAATATTCCCTAAAGGTTTTTAAATTCTTTTTTTCCCTAAAACAATATAAAACTTCTTTTTCATTTCGGTGTAACGTATGGAAGCCAGCAACCTTGTTAATACCCATGACTTTTCCTAAAACATTTTTTGCCTGTTTGAGTAATTAAGATTGCTTGCCTGATTTACCACTACATTGTTCTCTAAAACAGTCTCTTTCTTGACAGATTCTGTGCTGGAGAATGGTGTTTCTGACTTTGAGTCCAAGTCTTTGATGATGCGCTCTATTAGGAATGCTCAGAAGTCCAGAAATGCTGCCAAATTTCCCCAAACATCCACCACAGGATCCCAGTTTTCAAATCTGGGAATGGAGGATGTTCCACTCTCCTCTACCAATAAAAGACTAGGTAATTCAAAGACCCTTGGGGAAAGAAAAGAATAATCTGGTTTTGGCTAGTGAAAGCAAATTACTTCATTGTTTTCATAGATGAGGTTTCAGAAGGATATCAGGTAATCCTTTTTCTATTTTCTAGGTTGTAATTACCTAACCCTTGCCTATTTCTGTGTATGCAGTTGGGAATCTTAAGAGAATAGTTCAGATCATGCAGTCTTGTCACAGTGGCAAGAACCCTTTTTGTGAATATAGTCAAAGTCTATTGTAAAGATGATTTAACCTGGGCTGGGAAGGTAGCTCAGTGGTAGAGCACTTGTCTTGCATGCCTGAGGCCCTGGGTTTGATTCCTCAGCACCACATAAGCAAAAAGAAAAAAGCTGGAAGTGGCACTGTGGCTCAAGTGGTAGAGCGCTAGCCTTGAGCTGAAGAGCTGAGGGACAGCGCCCAGGCCCAGAGTTCAGGCCCCAGACCGGACCCAAAGAACTCAAGGCTTGGGCTCTGTCCCTGACTTTTTGCTCTAGGCTACTGCTCTATCACTTGAGACACATCTCTACTTCTGGCTTTTTGAATGGTTAATTAGATAAGAGTCTCACAGACTTTTCTGCTGGGCTGGCTTTAAACCATGATCTCCCCCCCCCCCCCCCATCACAGCTCCTTAGTAGCTAGGATTAAAGCTGTGAACCACAGCACCCAATTCTGTTTTTGTTTTTTAAAAAAGAAACTAATTTTGGCCAAATGTGGTTGTCATGCCTATAATACCAGAACTCAACTCAGGAGGCTGAGCCAGGAAGATTTCAAGTTCTAGGCTTCCTTGGGGTACATAACTTAGCATTGACTGGAGGTAACTCCTTTGTTATATTGTTGTTTTTTTAAGCTGTAATCATTTAAATAAATAAACAGGTTATTAGCTCCTCTGAGGGGTTTTGTTTTGTTCTAATTTTGTGTGTGTGTGGGGGGGGGGGGTAATTGGAAATAAGAATCTCATAGACTTTCCTAACCAGGCTAGCTTTGAACCTTAGTCTTCAGATCTCAGTCTCCTGAGTAGCTATGATTACAGGCATGAGCCACTGGCAGCTTCCTCTAAGCTTTATGCATCTAAGCATGAAGGTCCAGTCCTGTGAACAAACGAAACAAAAATGTAAAAGATACTTGTACCTTGTAGCTATGTATTATTTAGTACATGTGCTAAATTTTAATTCGTGTAGCTCTATTTTTTCATCTTTGTAGCAGCCCTCAGCTTATTGCAGAACTACAGGTCTGATAATATCCAGCAAGTAAAAATAATGGAAGTTAAATAAAAGAACAAAGTGTAAACGCTTTTAGGTATGTTCTAAAAGAACACAATCAAATTGTAGTGAAGAATTGAAAGTGATAAGCTGGGTATGGTGTCTGGAGCCTTAATCTGAGCTATTCATGAGGCTGAAGCAAGGAGGACACTTAAACCCAGGAGTTGGGGATCAGTATGAGCAACACAATAAAATTCTGTCTTTAAAAACTAATTTAAAAAATTGAAATTTTGGGCCAGGTGTGGTAGTTCACACAAAACCTGACTTGTCTCAAAACAGTAACAAAAGGATTAAAATTTTCAAATGCAATAGAAGCCTCCTAGCTACTCAGGAGGCTGAGATCTGAGGATTGTGGTTTAAAGCTAGGCTGGGCAGACAAATTCAAGAGCCTTTACCTCCAATTAACCAGCAAAAAGCCAGAAGTTAAGGTGTGCCTCAAGTAGTAGAGCTCTAGCCTGGAGCCAAAAGATAAGCAAGAGCACAAAACCTAGAGTTCAAGCTTCCAGTACTGTTACTAGATGAAAAAAAATTGAAATATGAGTCTTAACCAAGTACCTGTAGCTGGCACCTGTAATTCTTGTTACTCCTTGAGATCTGAAGGTTGCTGTTTGAACAGCCCAGGCATAATTGGAGATAATGAGACCATTATCTCCAGTTAAGTACCAAAAAGCTGGAACTGGAGCTGGTGGCCCAAATATTAAGAGTGCTAGCCTTGAGCAAAAAAGCTCTGTGACAGTGCCCAGCCCCTGAGATCAAGACCCAAGACCAGCACAAAAGATTTCTTTGGTCATGGGGCTTGAACTCAGAGTTTGGGTGCTATCCCTGAGCTTTTTGCTAACACTCATCACTTTGAGCCACAGTGCCACTCTGGTTAGTTGGAAGTAACAGTGTCATGGACTTTCCTGCCTGGGCTCGCTTCAAAATGCGTTTCTTAAATCTCAGCTCCTGAGTAACTAGGATTATAGGTATAATACACTGGTACTTGGCAAGATTTAAAATAAATAAATAAATAAATAAATAGAAACAATCTTGAGAATTTGTTACAAAAAATAAGATTGTTGGGCAATGACGATCATTTAGGAAACATTTTTATTCCACATGACATAAATAATCTTTGAATTTCCCTCCCAAGGTTCTAATATTGAAAAATCTGTAAAAGACCTCCAGCGTTGCACAGTGTCTCTTGCACGGTATCGAGTTGTAGTTAAAGAAGAGATGGATGCTTCCATTAAGAAAATGAAACAAGCTTTTGCTGAATTACAGAGCTGGTAAGTGAAGTTTGATTTGATAAGTCATAGACACAAAAAGAAGCATTTATAAAGATGGTTAGCAGTTGACTAGATTCTTTTTTTTTTTGTGAAAATACTGTACAGAGGTGTTACAATTACATGGGCAAGATAATGAGTACATTTCTTATCAAGCATTGTAGCCTCCTTTGTTTCCCCTTCCCATCCCTTCCCATCCTCCTCCCCCCCACCTCCCCATCCAATCCTCCCTGCTCCCCCTCCCACCAAAGTTGTAAAGTTCGTTTTCGACATAACGACTTGTACATCTCATTGTTGCAATGGGTCCACCTGTATCCCTATTTAAACGATTTGTTTTTCCCCTTCCCCTCCACAAATTATACCGACATCAAATACAGTGAAAGCAGGGGTTATACTGTGGGGGAGGGACATACAAAGCAACAAAGAAATAATCTTATAAATGTGTTAGAAACAATTGCAAGAAAGAAAAAAAACATTTGAGTACATATCTTAGGGTTCATTTCCCTAACATCACTTTATCTGACCTTTTCTGCTTGACTCAGACATATACTAGATATTGCAAATAAGGGAAACCATGGGACCTATGTTTCTTTGGGCCTGGCTTTCTTCACTTAATATAATTTTTTCCAAGTCTTTCCATTTCCTAACAAATGGGGCAATGTCATTCTTTCGGATGGAGGCGTAGAATTCCATTGTGTATATATACCACATTTTCTTGATCCATTCATCTACTGAGGGGCATCTGGGTTGGTTCCATATCTTAGCTATAGTAAATAATGCTGCAATAAACATAGTTGTGCTTGTAGCTTTAGTGTGGTCTTGTTTGTAAACATTTAGTTGACTAGATTCTTTAATTCCAGATTCCTACATATTCTCTATATAGTGAGGATAGATAAAAAATACTGTAGTATATTTAACTTTATACTGCTTTAATTTTTTTGTTTTTGGTCACATTAGTATTTTTTAATGAAAAAAATACAGAGCAGGCTGCACATTCAATTTAGTGTTTGTCTTTTAAACTAAGAATATAGGGGGTGGACAGAATTATAGAAGAGATCCTTTTTGATGCACCTTACCTCAAATATGTCTTCTGTACTCTATTAGTCATTGGTTTCCTTGACTTTATTATTACCTTTTTTATTAGCATATATTATTTATATAAGTATAGTTTTATTGTCATTGTATATTGTTAGTGTATACATATGTATACACTGTATTGCAATGAACCTCGTTTCTCTATCACTCTCCTTTATCTCATTCTCCCTTCTTTTTTTCGGGGGGGGGGGACAAGTTCCAGGTCCTGAACTCAGGGCCTGGGCTCTGTCCTTGAACCTCTTTGTTCTCAAGGCTAAAGCTCTACCACTTGAATACACAGTGCCACTTCTGGCCTTTTCTGAGTAGTTTATTGGGGATAAGAGTCTCACAGACTTTCCTGGCTTCAACTGTGATCCTCAGATTTCAGCCTCCTGAGTAGCTATCTCCCTTCTTTTTTATTCTTTGGTGTTTTTTGTTGTTGTTCTTTTGTTTTGTTTTTGTGCAGATCCTAGGGGCTGGCCACTGTCTCTGTGCTTTTTATTTTTTTAATCTTCAGGCTAGTGTTGTATCACTTGAACCACAGACCCACTTCTGGCTTTTCTGGCTTTTGGTGGTTAATTGGTGGAGATACGCATCTTACAGACTTTCTTTCCCTGATTGGCTTTGAATCATAATTCTGAGATTTCAGCCTCTTGAGTATCTTAGAATGACAGGCATGAGCTGCTCATAGCTGGTTTGTTTCTATATTTTTGAGACAGGGTCTTGATAGGTAGCCCAGGCTAGTCTGGAATTCTTTTTTTTTTTTTTTTGTCAGTCAGGCCTGGGCCTTGTCCCTCAGCTCTTTAGCTCAAGTATAGTGCTCTACCACTTGAGCAACAGTGCCATTTCCAGTTTTCTGGTGGTTTATTGAAGATAAGAATCTCATGAACCAGCTCTGATGTCTAAAAATGTTTACTAGGGGCTAGGAATGTGGCTTAGTGCTAGAGTGCCTACAATGCATGAAGCAAACTCTGGGTTTAATTCATTAGTATAATATAAACAGAAACAGGCTGGAAGTAGTGCTGTGGCTCAAGTGGTAGAATGCTAGCCTTGAGCAAAAGAAGCTCAGGGATAGTGCCCAGGCTCTTAGTTGCCCAGGACTGGCAAAAAAAAAAAAAAAAAAAAGTTTATGAGATAGTTTTTATTATCTGCACCTCTAAGACAAAGCATCATGTCCTTTGCACTACATTTTTTTTTGGGGGGGGGTCTGGTCGTGGGGCCTGAACTCTGGGCCTGGGTGCTGTCCCTCAGCTCTTCAGCTCAAGGCTAGCGCTTTACCACTTGAGCCACAGCGCCACTTCCGGCTTTGTTCTTTTTGCTTATGTGGTGCTGAGGAATGGAACCCAGGGCCACAGGCATGCAAGGCAAGCGCTTTACCACTGAGCCACCTTCCCAGCCCCTGCACTACATTTTTATCATATGACATATTTGAAAAATAAAAGAGCTGAGCGAGCCAGTGGCTCACACCTGTAATCCTAGCTACTCAGGAGGCTGAGATCTGAGAGTCTCGGTTGAAAGCCAGCCTGGGCAGGAAAGTCCATGGGACTCTTATCTCCAGTAAACCACGAGAAAACCAGAAGTGGCACTGGCTCAAGCAGTAGACAGCTTGCCTTGAGCTGAGCACAGGGACAGCGCACAAGCCCAGAGTTCAAGCCCCATGACTGACAAAAAGAAAGAAAAAGAAAGGAGCTAATTATAGTTCATTACAGCTTTGCCTTGGTAGGCTTCTAGTCTCCATGACTGTTAAGCTTTCTGATTAGTCATAAGACCTGATTCCGTTGAAAACAAGCCTGAACCAGGAAACATTTTGGGAGAGATATTTGTGAGTTCCTGTTTTCTTGGAAACCAGCCATAAATGACAAATGAAAAAAAAAAGTGGCCTGGGAACTGTGTATTTAGTATTGATTAGCAGATCTCATAACCAGCCCAATTTTATTTGAGAGAGATTACCTGCCCTTCCCTGCTGGTATAAAGCTCTTCTGTCTACCTGATGGGGGTTTTTAAGTTACCTTACTTCAATGTTTTTTGTAGTTGGAACTTCAAGACATAATTGACAGGTGAATTTATTCCATTTGACACAGAACTAAGGCTTGGAGTTAATGTCACTTAGCCATTTTTCTGTTTGTAACAGTATGGAAAGCAAAAGGTTCTTACATATTTGCAGCAGTAAGATTACATAATCCCTGACAAGGCATCATGGAAATTATGTGGAAGACTTCTTGTACTTTGACATCAAATAAAAGTTGACCCATACCTGAAGATAAATAAAATCAAAAGCTTTCTAATACTGAAAACCTAAAATCTCTTTTGCTGGTGATTTAATCATTTCTTTTTTGTTTTGTTTTGG
>NW_012267258.1:2713240-2715061 GCF_000151885.1 Dipodomys ordii | reverse complement strand
AAGAACTAATACCCATACTCCTCAAGCTCTTCAGAGAAACAGAAGGAAGGAACTATCCTAAACTCATTCTATGAAGCCAGTATCACACTCATCCCCAAACCAGGCAAAGACCCAACCAAAAAAGAGAATTACAGGCCAATTTCCTTGATGAACACAGATGCAAAGATCCTTAACAAGATTCTAGCTAACAGAATCCAGAAACACATAAAAAAATCATATACTATGACCAGGTAGGCTTCATTCTAGAGACGCAGGGATGTTTTAACATACGTAAGTCAATAAATGTAATCCAACACATCAACAGAGCCAAGGTCAAGAATCACATGATTATCGCCACAGATGTAGAAAAGGTCTTTGGTAAAATTCAACATTCATTCATGCTAAAAGCTCTGGAGAAAATAGGAATAGAAGGAATATTTCTTAAAACAATAAAAGCCACTTATGACAGACCAATAGCCAATTTTATACTTAATGGGGAAAAGCTACAACCAATTCTCCTAAAATCAGGAACAAGGCAAGGATGCCCACTGTCTCCACTCCTCTTCAATATAGTCCTGGAACCCTTAGCCAGGGCAATAAGGCAAGAAAAAGACATTAAAGGGATCCACATAGGAAAAGAAGAAGTTAAACTATCCTTTCACGATCCCAAAAACTCCATCCCCAAACACTTAGAAATCATAAATCACTTCAGCAAAGTAGCAGGATACAAAATCAACCCACAAAAATCACAATGTACAAGAAGAGACTGAAATAAAGGGAGCAACCCCATTCACAGTAACCTCCCCAAAAATAAAATATTTAAGAATTAACCTAACCAAAGATGTAAAAGAACTATTTAATGAAAACTATAAAAAGTTAAAGAAAGAAATTGCAGAAGACACTAGGAAATGGAAAGATCGCCCATGCTCTTGAATAGGCAGACTTAATATAGTGAAGATGGTAATACTGCAAAAATTAATATACAAATTCAATGCAATTCCTATTAAAATCCCAATGACGTACATCACTGAAATACAGAAAACAGTCCAAAAATTCATATGGAACAACAAAAGACCTAGAATAGCCAAAACAATTCTAGGGGATAAAGACAATATGGGAGGGATACCCATGCCGAACTTCAAACTCTTCTACAGAGCTATAATAGCAAAGATAGCATGGTACTGGCACAAAAACAGACCCGAAGACCAATGGAACAGAATAGAAGATCCAGAAATAAATCCACAGGCCTACAGCCAGCTGATTTTCAACAAAGGAGCCAAAGACATACAATGGAAGAAACACAGCCTCTTTAACCACTGGTGCTGGGAAAACTGGGCGGCCATATGCAGAAAACTAAAAGTGGACCCCAGCCTATCACCATGGACCAACATCAACTCAAAATGGATTAAAGACCTTAACATTAAACCTGAATCTCTGAAACTACTGCAGGACAGAGTAGGAGAGACACTTGAACTAATAGGTACAGGAAGGAACTTCCTGAACAGAGTCCCAGGGTCACAACAAATTGGAGAGACTCGACAAATGGGACTACCTTAAAAAGCTTCTGCACAGCTAAATGTATCGCAACCAAGCTAGAAAGACAACCAACTAATTGGGAAAAAATATTTACCAGCAATATATCAGACAAGGGGTTAACATCTAGTATATACAGGGAACTCAAGAAAGTAATCCCTCCCAAACCTAACAAACCAATTACTAAGTGGGCAAGGGAATTCTCAGATGAAGCAATAAAAATGGCAAAGAAACACATGAGGAAATGTTCATCATCCCTGGTGGTGAAGGAAATGCAAATAAAGACAACCCTGAGATACCACCTTACCC
>NW_012267258.1:2697481-2712360 GCF_000151885.1 Dipodomys ordii | reverse complement strand
GGGTAACAATGCTCAATAGGAAGTGTACTCATTACCTTACTCATGTAACTGTAACCCTTTGTATAGTATCTTTACAATAAAAAATTAAAAACAAAAAAAGAAAACACCTGTTGAAATATATAAATCCTAATCAGAGATAGCTTCCATATGCCCTTACACGGGGAGGGGGCGGGTGTAGTGCTTCATTAGAAGCAAAACTGTCAAATTTTATAAACTAAAAAAATCTATTTTTAAAATGTGAGTGCAGGGCTGGGAAGGTGGCTCAGCGCGGTAGAGCGCTTGCCTTGCATGCATGAGGCCCTGGGTTTGACTCCCCAGCACCACATAAGCAAAAAGAAAAAAGCCGGAAGTGGCGCTGTGGCTCAAGTGGTAGAGCGCTAACCCTGAGCTGAAGAGCTGAGGGACAGTGCCCAGGCCCAGAGTTCAGGCCCCACGACTGGACCCCCCCCCCAAAAAAAATAAATAAAATGTGAGTGCATATGTGGAAACAGTAATTTCTTTAAGGCTTTCCTTTAGCACAACTTACTTTTTTATTTTTATTTTTTTCCCACAACTTTTAAAATTTTTTATAACTTGATACTGCCATCTACTGGTTCTCAACTCCTGGACTTATAGCAACTGTTCTACTGAAATTTATAGAAGTAAAAGAATTAGGTCTATTTATTTTTATTGGAAATTCTTAAAATATTCTTTGTTGGCAATAAAACATCATAATTTTCACGTGGCCCTTACAATATTGCAAATTTTTCCAGTCTTCACTATTAAGAATGTGCTGTTTCTACGTTTGAATTTCTAATTGAGCCTTTGTCCTTTTTTGTTGTTGTTTTTTAGTTTAATGGATCGAGAAGTAGCATTGCTTGCTGAAATGGACAAAGTAAAAGCTGAAGCCAGTAAGATAACCATTCTTTATTCAAAATTATTATAGAAATAATAGGTTTTCACCTCTCAATCCTCATAAAAGGAGCTTGTATGAGTGGGGCATAGTGGTACACTACTGCAATCCCAGACATTTGGAGGCAGAGGTAGGAGTATCTCCAGGTTGAAGCCAACTTAGGCAAAGTTAGCATGATCCTCTATCAAAAATAAAATAAAAACAAAAGATCTGGGGCCCTGGCTCAAGTGATAACACTACCTGTCTAGCACTGCTTACTCCTCAGTACTGAAGGGGGAAAAAGTCCAGAATGAATGCCACAGTAAGAATTGTGTGTGTGTGTGTGTGTGTGGTTAGTTTATTAAATTAAGTATGTAATTTGCAAATGGTCTCATAAGAAAAGTGGAGGGGCTGGGAAGGTGGCTCAGTGGTAGAGTGCTTGCCTTGTATGCATGAGGCCCTGGGTTCAATTCTTCAGCACTACAAAAGCAGAAAAAGCTGGAAGTGGCACTGTGGCTCAAGTGGTAGAGTGCTAGCCTTGAGCTGAAGAGCTGAGGGACAGTACCCAGGCCCAGAGTTCAGGCCCCATGACCAACAAAAAAGAAAAAAGAAAAGTGGAAAGCTGCACTGGACATTGATCAAAATGAAACTAAGCAACTCAATGGCAGCGATGGGAGGGAGGGAATAAGCAGGAAAGAGGGAACCGCTGACATTAAGCAAAAGGAAAGAAATGTATATATCACCCGACGTGGAAGAAATAACTGTTGTCAAAACTCATAGAACTCATAAACTTTATAGACCATGATAAAGACAATTTGCTATGAAGGTTAGAATGTGTTTGTGACTTTAACTAAGTATCACTATCCCACAATACTGTGAAATTTATATAATCACTTAATCACAATTTAAAAATTCCAAAAAAAAAGTGGAAAGTAAACTTAAAAGGATTTATATTTTTAAGGCAGGTACCCGTGGCTCATGCCTATAATCCTAGCTACTCAAGAGGCTGAGATCTGAGGATCTTGGTTTCAAAGCCAGCCCAGGGAAGAAAGTGTGGGACTCTTACCTCCAACTAAGGACCACAAAACCAGAAGTGGAGCTGTGGCTCAAATGATAAGAGTGCTAGACTTGAGCAAAAGAAGCTCAGAGCGCCTAGGGCCCTGAATCTAAGCCCCAGGACCTGCAGAAAAAGAGTTCATACACGTAATCAGTCTTGAGAAGCTGTACTGTGCTGTATATGAAAAGAAAAATTTGCAAGTGTCTATTTTAAGAATATTTACAAATTTAATATTTGTAATTTTAATATTTACAAATTTAAATATTTTAAATATGTAATACCAATATGTAAAGATTGCATCATGATATCTACCACCTAAGCATAATTCTTAGGAAAATAGTCTTCACTCATCATCTATAATTGGTAAGTAAAGAAAAGTTCAGAATGCCATCACTATGATTCTGTAAAGGCTTACTGAAATAGATTTGGAGGAATAGAGTAACAGGTAATTTGTGGAGTTTTGAATGGAAGCGTTAGATACCATTATGTTTTAGTTTATAAAGGTATATAGCTACATGTAAACAAGTATCAGCTGCAATTTGGGGTATTGATTCAGGGCTTTTCAGTGGCAGATTATACTTCATGTATTGAATGCCAGATTTTTTTTTTTTTTTTTTTTTGGTCGGTCATGGGGCCTAAACTCTGGGCCTAGACTCTTCAGCTCAAGGCTAGCACTCTACCACTTGAGCCACAGTGCCACTTCCAGCTTTTTCTGCTTACGTGTGCTGAGTAATCAAACTTAGGGCCTCATGCATGCAAGGCAAGCACTCTACCACGGAGCCACCTTCCCAGCCCTTACCAGATTTATAATTAGAAAAGTTGTTTCCTTTTTTTCCCACACCAGTCCTGGGGCCTGAACTAAGGGCTGGGGTGTTGTCCTTGAGCTTTTCTGCTCATGGCTAGTCCTCAACCACTTGAGCTACAGCTCCACTTTCAGCTTTTTTGGTGTTTAATTGAAGATTAGAGTTGCACAGACTTTCCTGCCCAAGCTGGCTTTGAACTACGATCCTCAGATCTCAACCTCCTGAGTAGCTGCGATTATAGGCATGAGCTACCAGTTCCCAACTCCAAAAAACAAAAATGCTTTTTAAGATAAATATTTCACAGAAAATTTCAAACCTATTTCAAATACACTAATGAATACCTATAACCCAGCTTTAACTAGTTGTAACCTCAGAGCCATCATAGTAAAAATCAGAGCTGTATAATTATACCTAACTTCAATTTTATTTTTCCAGTCATGGAGCCTGAACTCTGGGCCTGGGCACTGTCCCTGAGCTCTTCAGCTCAAGGCTAGAGCTCTACCACTTGAGCCACAGTGCCACTTCCAGCTTTTTTGGTTTATGTGGTGCTGAGGAATCAACCCAGGGCCTCATGCATGCAAGGCAAGCACTCTACCACTGATCCATCTTCCCAGCCCCAACTTCATCACTTTTACGTCTTTATCACCTATCTCCCTGAAAATGCTGGTCCTCAGTGATAACAATAATTTCTTTACTAATACTATCCAGAAGGTGCTTCTTTATAAATGATAGTTTTACTAAATTATTTATATACATATAGCACTTCACAGTTCAGTTTTTCACATTCATACATGCAGTCACATCAGCCTTTTAAAGTAGTCGGTTTTTGTCTTTAGTTTTTTGTTTTATTAGAAAACTTTGGAAGTGGCACTGTAGCTCAAGTGGTAGAGCTGAAGAGCTGAGGGACAGCGCCCAGGCCCAGAGTTCAAGCCTCACGACCAACCAAAAAAAAAGAAAAAGCTTACTAGACATTAGTGGTTCATATCTGTAATCATAGGTACTCAGGGTGCTGATCCCTGAGAATCCCCGTTTTAAGCCAGTCCAAGCAGGAAAGTCCATGAGATTCTTTTATTTTTGCTTTTTCAGAGTAGTTTTTTTTTTAATTTTTATTTTTTGTGAACATACTGTATAGAGGGGTTACAATTACATGGGCAAGATAATGAGTACATTTCTTTTTTTTTTGCCAGTCATGGGGCCTGAGCTCTGGGCCTGGGCGCTGTCCCTCAGCTCTTCAGCTCAAGGCTAGCACTCTACCACTTGAGCCACAGCGCCACTTCTGGCTTTTTTCTTTTTTCTTATGTGGTGCTGAGGAATCGAACCCAGGGCCTCATGCATGCAAGGCAAGCACTCTACCACTGAGCCACCTTCCCAGCCCCATGAATACTTTTCTTATCAAGCATGGCAGCCTCCTCCTTTGTTTACCCTTCACATCCCTTCCCAGCCTCCCCCCCCCCATGAGATTCTTATCTCTAGTTAACCACCAAAAAGCCAGAAGTGGAGTTCAAGTGGTAGAGCACTAGCCTTAAGCAAAAAAGCTAAGGGACAGCCAGGCACTGGTGGCTCACACCTAGCTATCTACTAAGGAGGCTGAGATCTGAGGATCGCGGTTCAAAGCCAGCCCGGGCAGGAGAGACCGTAAGACTCCTATCTCCAATAAACCACCAGAAAACCAGAAGTGGCCCTGTAGCTCAAGTAGTAGAGCGACAGCCTTGAGCTGAAGAGCTGAGGGGTAGCACCCAGGCCCAGAGCTCAAGCCATGACCAACAACAACACAGAAAAAGCTAAGGGACAGCCTCAGCCCTAAGTTCAAGCCCAGGACTGTCCCATGCACATACACAAAGGCTGCACACTAATGGCTCAAACCTATTATCCTAGCTACTTAGGCTGAGATCTGAGGATTGAGGATGGAAGCCTGCCGGGCCGACAAATCCAAGAGATTTATCTCCAGTTAACAACAAGCAAACAGTCAGAATTTAAGATGTGGCTTAAGTGGTAAAGGGCTAGCCTTGAGCAAAAAAGGCAAGGAAATGCATGAAGTCCTAAGTTCATTGTTCGAGTCCAGTAGTGGCACCAAAAAAGTAACGTGTTCATTATATATATAATTAAGTCCTCTAAATTATATATGTAGAAATCTTTACTCAACACATTTTGTCCATCTGAAATCTCTGATTTTTGTCATGAAATCCCAGAATGCTGCTGGAACAGAAAGGAACTGAAGTTTTGTTTTGTTTTTTGGGTCCGGTCGTGGGGTCTGAACTCTGGGCCTGGGTGCTGTCCCTCAGCTCTTCAGCTCAAGGCTAGCACTCTACCACTTGAGCCACAGCGCCACTTCCGGCTTTTTTCTTTTTTGCTTATGTGGTGCTGAGGAATCGAACCCAGGGCCTCATGCATGCAAGGCAAGTGCTCTGCCACTGAGCCACCTTCCCAGCCCCATGGACTGAAGTTGATATGAATGAGAAGTAGTTTTATGTTCAGAGCTAGAACAATAAACCCTTTGTAGCTGTTAGACCTGTTACGATGCTTTAGTAGACATATTCCTAACATTGCTTTGATTGATTAACCTGATGTGGTTGTAGTATTCACGATGGCATATTCATGTGGCATTTGGGCTACATAAACTTGCTAAAGACATTTAGCTGTCTAATACCTGATAAAGCTCTTTGGTTTTTTTTTTTTTTTCTTTTGTATGTGTTTGGGGGTGGGGTCGTGTCCTGGGGCTTGAACTCAGGGCCTGGGTGTTTTCCCTGAGCCTCCTTTGTTCAAGACTAGCACTCTACCACTTGAACCATAGCTACAATTCTGGCTTTTTTGGTAGTTAGTTTAGTGGTAATAAGAGTCTCACAGAATTTCCTGCCTGGGCTGGCTTTGAACTGTGATCTTCAGATCTCAGCCTCCTGAGTAGCTAGGATTACAGGTGTTACATGCCTGCCTATCTTACCTTGTTTTTCTTGCCAGTCCTGGGGCTTGAACTCAGGGCTTGGGCCCTGTCCCTGTGTTTCTTTTTGCTCAAACCTAGAGCTCCACGACTTGAGCCACAGAGACACTTCTGCCTTTTTCTGAGTAGTTTATTGAAGATAAGAGTCTGTGACCTTTTCTGCCTGGGCTGGCTTTGAATGTGACCTTCAGATCTCAGCCTCCTGAGCAGTTAGGATTGATGTGAGCCACCAGTACCGGGCCATCATGCCTACCTTAACCCTGGGCTTTTGTTCAGAAGAAAAGGAGGGTGGATAGTCAGTTAACTCACTTAGAAAAATAATGATCAAATTTTGCTGGACAGGAATAGCAGAGTTGCTGGACAGGAATAGCAGTTATTTAGTGGTTGATCTGACAACTCTAGTTCTGTTTCCTGGGAGGATTTCTTTTGTGCATGGGAGATTTTTATAATAGCTTTTATTTGCCATGGCTACACATGAGTTTTGTAGATCAGGGAGCCTGTGGAACAAGTGCAGTCTCCCTTAGATTTTTCACCCAAGGCTAGTGCTCTACCACTTGAGTGACAGCCCCACTTCCTGTTTTTTGGTAGTTAATGGAGATAAGACTGTCCTACTTTGACTGGCTTCAGACCTCGATCCTCAGACCTCAGGGTCCTAAGTATCTCGGATTACAGGCTTACATTAGCTACACAGAGGGATTTCACTGTTTTTTACATTTACAGTATGTTCCTATTGTTCTTACCTCCTCTATCACACTGTAGCTTTTATTCTATTTAACAGCAAAATAAGATTTATACTTACATTTCCTCAACAGTGGAAATTTTGCTCAGCCGGCAAAAGAAAGCAGAACTTCTAAAAAAGATGACTGATGTGGCTGTGCGAATGTCCGAGGAACAGTTGGTTGAGCTCAGAGCTGATATCAAGGTAAAACTTCTCCTTTTCGCCTTTCTTCTTACCCTCAGTAACTAACATAGCAAATCTCCAAAATTCCTGGCTACTTGTAATATATTGATGTCATGAGCTTCCCTTCCCAGTGTAGCCCTCTTCTAGGTTCTCTTTCTCTATAAATGGTAGTGCCAACTATCCAATTATCTTAACAGGAAACCTTAAGAAAAAAACTTCATTTCCCACCTGGGCACTAATGACTCATGCCTGTAATCCTAGCTACTCAAGAGGCTGAGATCTGAGGATAGAAGTTCAAAGCTAGCTGGGGCAGGAAAGTCTGTGAGACTCTTATCTCCAATTAATCACCAGAAGACCGGAAGTGTCGTTGTGGCTCAAAGTGGTAGAATATTAGCTTTGAGTGAACAAGCTCAGGGACAGCACCCAGGCCCTGAGTTCAAGCCCCACTACCAACAAAATAATGAAGAAACTACATTTCCCATACTGAATCTATCAAAAGACCCTGTCTATTTGACCTCCTACTAAATCTTAGGTCTGTCCTTTTCATTTCCTTTTCTACCATGAGAATCAAGCTACTATTTTGTCTTGGTCTTTCCATAATAGACTCTTACCTGATTCTCTCCAGGCACTTTGCTACTTCCCTAACTTCCCTATCCTACAACTACTCCTAACACTACAGTAACTTGCTTCAAACTTTCTAACACATTTAAAATATATATAATCCTTAAAACAATCTGCAGTGAGCTTGCTTTGCTCCCATCCTTTCTCACACTTGTATCCACATTGTCCTCTGTACTCCAGCTCTTCTAAAAGGTCTTTTCCACAGACACTTTCTATTTCCTAGGTCACTTTTGGCCTACCTTTCCTTCCTCATTCCCTTATGCCCCAATACTGGGCTCTAATGGAATAGTTATAATTTTGTGTCCTGGATTGCTCTGTCTTCCCCACTAGAATGCATAATATCTGGAACTTCTGTATTCCAAGTGCCTAGCACAGTGCCTTGGAACATAACAGACTTTCAGTAAGCAACAGTTGGTTGGTCAATTCTGATTTTATGGAGAAAAATTAACAATTTGAAATGTTGCTTTTATATTGTAGTTTTTATAAGATGACCAGTGTCCAAGTCATACTTTACTTGTTGATTAAGACTAATTCTGCTGTGTAGCAAGCCAGCTTCAAACTTCCTGTGTTGGCCCTCTGTCTCCTAGAATCATTTTATGACTCAATACCTTTTAAGTTTTTATATAAAGGACAGTGTTTATGTTTCTGAAACTAAACATACAAACCTGAGAGAGGTTGAAATATCCATGAGCAGTTGTAGACAATATATTCTAAATAATTGTTTGTAAACAGTAAACTGTATGAATAATGGGAAGTTGGCCTTTTCTACCCTGAGCCCTTAGCTTTTGCTCTTTCTAAAGTAAGCTTTATTGCCAAAATTGAGAGTAACAGTTGCTGAGGAAGCTTTCAATAGCCTTTATATGTATAATCTCCGCAGATACAGGTGGAAGATCATCTAGGATCTTTCTGGGATCCTTATCATCATTCTAGTCCAGTGTTCACACAAGTCTATAAAGTACTTCTATTCTCTCACTGCTCCATAGAATTCATTGAGGTAAAATAGCCAAATGACACAAACTTTACTATTTACTCTTTAAATTACTACTTCCTATTTAGCTAAACTATGTTATACAGTTTTATAGAACATCTTCAAACTGGTGCCAGTCAGTCTCATTCAGTTCTCTAGGAGAAACTGGAAATCCCTTTGGAATTAGAATTCTGGCTCTATTAAGCTTCATCTGTTTCCATTCCCCATGGCTGGAAGGCTGCTAGAAATACTTCTAGAAACTTGTTTCTTTCCACATTTTCAGTTTACTGAACTTAGGAACTGTGCAATTTAAATGTCTTCCAGATACTTTTATGTGTCATATGTTTTTGACTCAACAAACCCTAAAATTTGTTTCAGAATTAATCTCAGTCTAATATTACATGTTTAAGGACCTGTTATAAGAGGTTCACATGTGTTTTCCTAAGATATAATTTACTAAGGAGCTTTAGGACTTTAAGTCCCAAAGATAATTTTTCTCTCCTTTCCTTGTCAGTATTTCTGGATGCATCTCAAGGATTCTGATTCATTTGAGATCTTCCAGATTATATCTAGGCAGGCCCTTAGCTTTTCTATCTGAAAAAATGATTCCTGGCTACCTTACATATTGTTTATTGAATGTATCTGCAAGAGTACTTAATTCCTGACATGTTTCAAATTTCCTGAAAATTTCTATAGTGTAGTTAGTATTTGACCCAAGGGGTTGGTTTCTTCTCCCCTCAGTCTGCAAAAAAGGATTAAATCACTTGCAGCACAAAACTCTTCTCATTTCCAAAGTTGACTTTTCACATGAGTGATTTTCCATCAAGAAATTGTTCCTATTTCAATGACTATGAAATCGTGTGCTATAGAGATGAAATGGTTCCTAAGGAGGTTCCTATTGTAGAACACCAAACCATCTATCTAAATGAGATCATTGTCATGGCTTATGGACATTTTTGCTGCTTCTTTGTAAAATGGAACCATGTAGTAGAAAGAGAGTCCCCCACTATAAATTTGTCCTTTTTTTTCCCCTTCTGTACAAGTATTTGGATTATACCTACTGGGCTTTGACCATCCTGCAACATTTCATAAAACCCCAAACTTATCTTTGGGCTCTTGTGAAAACGAGAAAATTTGATTTTAAGTAATAAAAAAGAGGAAATTGAAAATATAATTGTTTCACTTTTATATAGTAAGTTATCAGTTCCATGTATAATGTTTAACCCAGAGACTTTCCTGTGCCCTTTTTCCAGCACTTTGTTAGTGAACGTAAATACGATGAGGATCTGGGTCGAGTAGCACGGTTCACCTGTGATGTGGAAACTCTGAAGAAGAGCATTGATTCATTTGGACAAGGTAAGATGGATGATGAGAGATACTGGGCACTAGATATGGTAAAAAGACTATCTTCTGGTCTCCCCCTGATTCTTCCTCAGTGCCTCATTTACTTTTTTGTTGTGGGGGGGAGGGGTACTGGAAAACGACTCCGGGATATTTACAAAGTCCATGGATGCAAATACCTTAAACTTGAGAGATGACGAGTATTTACCAGATCCCTAACCACAAGATACTTTTTCCATTGTTTTCTGCTGTGTTGAGAAGTATACCATATATAATGTAAAGAACATAAGGCTCTGGGCTGGATTTATGGCTTAAGTGGTAGAATGCCTGCCTTAGCAAGTGTGAGGCCCTGCGTTCATACCCTAATACTGCCAACAAAAGGGAAGAACAACATAGGAGTCTATGTACCTCCCTCCAGGCACATAATAGGTCCTTAAATATTAGCATTAAAGACAGAAAAGGATGCAGCTCTGGGTGAAAGTTTGTAGTGACACATCAGTCCCTGAACTCACCTCCTCTAAATTTTCAATATGAGTATAAAATGAAATGTTGGGCTTGAGGATGTAGCTCAGAAGTAGAATGCTTGTCTTACACATGCAAGGACCTGGGTTTGATCACTAGCACTACCAAAACAATAGGAGTAGTGATTATTAACTTATTAGACCAAGCTGAAGGCCAAGGGGAAAAAAAGCAGGGGAGTGGTTTTGAATCATTAGAATTTGGTAGCATTTAATTTGAAAATCAGTTGGGTTGGTATTTTGAATTTGGGGTTATTTTTGCAAAAAGAATTTGGCAGCATAAATGTTTGTTGTAAAGACTAGCTCTATTTATATTTAATTGATTGTGTTTTTTACCTTGTATTATTCACTTTTTTAAAAAGGATTTTGTAAAAATTTAATTTGCTTACCTTCTTTCTTTGCAAAGTCTGTACTTTAGAATGTTCTTGCTTGGGAAACTGAACATATGGCCCATACTATTGTTCCCAGGCTTAGTCAGCTGCTGAAGCTGTAGCCAGTTTCGGTAGTAGGCAATGCCAAGAAGTCATGGGGGGGGGGGAATGGGTAACTTGATATTAAACTGTTCTGTCTCTAAGCATTCCCATAAAGCATTGAGATTTTGGAAGGAGTGGAGATTTTCTTTCTAGTTACTTGCTTTATAGGCTTCCTTTTTTTTGGGGGGGGGGTCTGGTCATGGGGACTGAACTCTGGGCCTGGCACTGTCCTTCAGCTCAAGGCTAGTACTCTACCACTTGAGCCACAGCACCACTTCTGGCTTTTTTCTTATGTGGTGCTGAGGAATCGAACCCAGGACCTCCAGCATGCAAGGCAAGTGCTCTACCACTGAGCCACCTTCCCAGCCCTATAGGCTTCCTTTTGATCATTCAAAGACAGTTCTTTTTCTTGTTTTGAAATGGAGAGATAGGGGAAACCTTACCCATAATGCTCTTTCATCATATAACAACATGTTCCTCATTTCTGTTTCAGTGTCCCATCCAAAGAATAGCTATTCAACCAGATCCCGATGTAGCTCAGTTATATCTGTGTCCTTGAGTGAGTCCAATGATGCCTCTGCTGCTTCTTCCACCTGTGCCTCTGCTCCCAGCCTTACAGGTGCTAATAAGAGAAACTCTGCACCAGGAGAGACTCTTGCAGCCACAGCAAACTCCAGCAGCCGACCTTACCAGCCTCATTGGGAGGTAATTTGGCTTCCAAACAGCATGTGAGGGAGAAAAAACTCCTAATTGCTGGTGTTTAAGTGCTGATAGCTCAATATATTAATTACATTCTTCTCTTTTCACTCATCATCTATTTTCCATCCTCTAGTCCTAATCAGTCTGAGAAAGCATTTGGTATGATATTCTAAATCATTAGCTAAATCCTATTGCCCAGAACTGCTGACTTTCCTAGGTTGACAGTAATCCTCACTATTGTAGGTAGTATTGCCTGGTAATTAGTTACACTGGAAGTCATGTACCCATCATAGGGAGGACAAGCCCTTTGAGGAGCAGCCTCAAAATCTTTTTTTTTTTTTTTTGCCGGTTATGGGGCCTGAACTCTGGGCTTGGGCACTGTCCCTCCGCTCTTCAGCTCAAGGCTAGTGCTCTACCACTTGAGCCACAGTGTCACTTTTTCTGCTTTTTCTGCTCATGTCAGTGTCAGCTTTTTCTGCTTACATGGTGCTGAGGAATCGAACCCAGGACCTCATGCATGAAAGGCAAGCACTCTTCGACCTAGCCACCTTCCCAGTCCAGCCTCAAAATCTTGTGTCCAAAAGCAGCAACTCCCTAGAAGTGCAAAGTAACCATATGAAGAAAAGAGAAAATGAACCTGTGGGGAGAAAATCCATAGTAGAAGAGTTTGTAAAAGAAATCCAAAGCAATGATTACTCTTATGTCTTCAGAATTGATAGAACATTGGAATTAGAAGGAAAAAAGAAATCTCATAAGCCATAAATTCCTGGATTGTAATGTGAAAAGTGTAAAATGTCACAAAGCATGGCTTTAATGGCTTCTATGCTTTAATACGTAGCAAAACAGAACACAGTGGGGTGTATTATTCCAAATATTCAGTACTAGAGACATATTAAGATGTGATCAAATATATATTCAGGGCTGGGAATGTGGCTTAGTGGTAGAATGCTTGCCTAGCATGAATGAAGCCCTGGGTTCAATTCCTCAGTACCACATACACCAAAAAAAAAAGCTGGAAGTGGTGCTGTTGCTCAAGTGGTGTGTTGCTCACCTTGAGCTGAAGAGCTTAGGGATATATCTCCAATTAAGAGCTCATAACTCAGAATATTCTTTCTTCAGGGTTAGCTTTCTTGTGCCTATCTGAAGCTTCTCTTCAGTGGAGAATGGTAGGGAACGGTAGTGGTAATATGGTGGCTAGGTTGGTATGGCTGATAGAATTCTTAGTCCCAAACATGAACTACCACAATTATGCTTTCAGAAAAACCCCTATAAACCAAACTGGAACCAGTGGGGCACTGTAATGTCAGAGTATCTTAAACATTTTTTATCCTTAGGTATTGCCGGGGACCAGACGAGGACGAGGCTATAGGCCACAAAGCCAAAAGTCCAATGACCCAACAAACCAAGGGCAACATGACAGTGTGGATCATTACAGAAATAGTTCGTGGTATTCATCTGGTTCCAGGTATCAGAGTGCTCCATGCCAGGCACTGGGAAATACTAGTGAGTGGGGCCATATTCACTCTGCAGGGACCAATGGAACTGGAGCCAGCATGGAGCCTAGCCCATCTAAGCCCTCATTTAAAAAGGGGCTCCCTCAGCGCAAACCCAGGACCTCCCGGCCTGAAGCTGTGAACTATTGAAATTCCAATTGGCCTCTTCATCCTGATAACTGGACTTTAGGAAACATACATAGATGTAATAGCAAAAGAAGTTTATGTGTTAATCACTTTTTGTGTGTGTCAATCTGAATGTTTTAGGGTTCTTCTCTCCCTATATCCTCTTTATCATTTTGGAGGGGAAACTTTTCCCTTGATCTTTCTCAATGATATGACTGATTCTGATTGGTCATTTTCACCAAGAATCAGGAACTATTGCCAGGTTTCTCAAGGATTTAGCAACATTCTCCCCAGTGTACCAGGTCTTCCAACTGCCTAAAGAAGCCTTACTTAGTATCAGGAGGAAGTAGGTCAGAGCTAGTCCTAGTACCTTTTCTGTCTAAGCAGACCTGCCGGGTTCCCCCTAAATGTCAATTTGAATTTGACCAGAGGAGCAGTGAGGAAATCTTATACTGAACTGGATTAGCCAGAAACGGAAAATAAAAGTTAATTGATGAAAGCAAGAGAATACTAGGAAATATATGAGAGTCTGTCTCTCCCAGAATGTGCCTGAGATTTGACACTTGAATCGGGGTTTCAGACCCCTGCTTGGCACCATAACTTATTCTGCAATTTCTTCAAAATGCCCAAAGCCTTGTTTCCTGTTACCTTAGGCTATACCGTGGGCTGTAAAGTAGTCCAAGGAAGTCTATGGGAAAGTAGCATTTAATTCAAGTTTTTTAAAGTTAAAAAAAGTATTTCATTGTTTTAATATTTGGAGATTTTTGTTGTTGTTAACTCTTCTCCCCTTTTCCTGAATCCTGTTCAAATCCTGAACCAAATTTATAGCAATATAATTAGTGTTAACTTAAGCTGTTATACAACAGAAATTGCTGCAATCTTTATATGAATGAATAAAACCAACTGCAAAAATGTTCTCACATTTGTTTCACAAGTGGCTTCATTATCAGTTTTTCTTTGGGCCTCACGGGGTAGAAGTCATTCAGACCACTTTTTCTGTGCTTAAATAAGGGTATCTGATTCCCAAGTCATTTGTCTGCTGCTGCTTAGCTTCGGGACCAAATTAAAATGTGAAAGCCTGAATGAGCCAGTGCAGCTGTTCCTGTGGGAAAGGATCCATAGGATAGGGAATGGTGACTTTCAAAAGAGGATTCAGCAGCGTAGAAAAACCACAGCTGCCAACTGCTTTCCCAGGGAACCCAAGGTTCCCCATTCTCTGTCTCCCTGGACAGGAGTCATGAATGTAACCATATAATTGAACTCCTACAGGTAGTATAGCAGGTGGCACTGGTGCTAGACGCCTCCACCCAACCCCACCCTCAGCATCTATAATGTCATACAGCAGAGTTTTCTTTCCTTTAGCATGTGTTCTCCCAGGCCCTGACTGTAAGTGGCAATGGTGCAGAACTTAGCTGCCTCAGGGTTTCCCCTGGCTCTTTGGCTAACGCTGAGCAGCCAGGGTTCAGGTTGGTTGAACAGAAATTGTGTGTGTGTGTGTGTGTGTGTGTGTGTGTGTGAAGGGAGGGAGACTGACAAGACACTGACTCTTGGAAAAGAAAACAGTAGTCAGAGAGGCTAAGAGGATATTTTTCAAGGGGCTGATTACCTCATTTTTGACAGTTTGTCCATTTGTTCAGATAAAGAACTGCTTTCTTGATTAATTGCTTGCCTATACTTTATAAAAAATCTAGAGATTGAAGTGGCCTTGAAATTTTAAGAGGTATATCTTATATCTAGACAGACTTTTTCACCACACAGATAGATAGGAAGTTATATGTTAAAAATGCCTTGAAGTTGAAATTGTAATCTCCCTATAGGAAAATATTTAAAGTTTTTTTTTATGGCCATAATAACTTTGAAAATTATGAGGTTCCCCCCATTGTTTTTTGTTATTTTTTGTTTTTTGTCGATCATAGGGCTTCAATTCTGGGCCTAGTTGCTGTCCCTCAGCTCTTCAGCTCAAGGTTAGCCCCCTTGGGGCTGGGAAGGTGGCTCAGTGGTAGAGTGCTTGCCTTGCATGCATGAGGCCCTGGGTTCGATTCCTCAGCACCACATAAGCAAAAAGAAAAAAGCC
>NW_012267258.1:2686839-2695756 GCF_000151885.1 Dipodomys ordii | reverse complement strand
TTTTTTCTTTTTGCTTATGTGGTGCTGAGGAATCAAACCCAGGGCCTCGAGCATGCAAGGCAAGCGCTCTACCACTGAGCCACCTTCCCAGCCCCATCCTGTATATTCTTAGAGGTCAGAAAAGTAATGTTTGTTCTTGTTCCTGGAAATCCTGCAACCTGACATAACAAAATGAGTGTTTGTTCTGTCTGGTGAGGGTTGAATCTGCATTGGAACAGCTTCTTGTAAGAAACAGGCATCTAAAACAAAACCTGTGAGGAGGCCACTAACTGATCAAAAGAACTATTTAAAATTGGGCACTGGTGGCTCGCACCTGTAATATTGTTACTCAGAAGGGTGAGATCTGAGGGAACCTGGTTGGTTCAAAGCCAGCCTGAATAGGAAAGTCTGTGAGACTCTTATCCCCAATTAACCACCAGAAAACCAGAAGTACAGCGGTGGCTCTGAGTGATAAGTGCCAGCCTTGAGCAAAAAAGCTAAGGGATAGTACCTAGGCCCTGAGTTCAAACCCAATTCTGACACAAAATTATCAACCTTTGGTTATAGCCACTCAGGCATATTCTTTCACATATCAGGCTGAGTTCTGAGGCCGAGTTAAATGGTCTTTCTTTCCTTTCTTTCAAAGCACCAGTGAATCTGCTTGGTGGGTAGGTAGTGTAGTAGAAGTAGAAAGACTCTAAACCAGGGTTTGTTTGTTTTCGTTGTTTGTTGTGGAGCCTGAACTCTGGGCCTGGGCACTGTCCCTGATCTCTTCAGCTCAAGGCTAGCGCTTTACCACTTGAGCCACAGCGCCACTTCCGGCTTTTTCTGTTTATGTGGTGCTGAGGAATCGAACCCAAGTCCTCATGCATGCAAGGCAAGCACTCTACTACTGAGTCACCTTCCCGGTCCCTAAACTAGCATTTAATTCCACTTCATAGCTTGGTAGCTATGTGACCAGCTAATCTGGGACAGGTAATATCTCTGAATTTATCCCTGATTACAGAGATGGTGGCAACTGCCTTAGGAGTATCCAGCCAAGTGCTGCAGAACAGCACCGTGGTGTCTCAGGCAGCCTGTGATAAGCTGATACTCCCTTATTTCACCATTCCTTCTCTCTTAGTGGCTTAGTAGTAGAGTGCCTGCCTAGCATGCCTGAAGCCCTGGGTTCAATTCCTCAGCACCACATAAACAGAAAAGGCCGGAAGTGGTGTTATGGCTCAAGTGGTAGAGTGCTAGCCTTGAACAAAAGAATCTCAGCGACAGTGTTCAGGCCATGAGTTCAAGCCCCAGGACTTGCAAAAAAAAAAAGTGGAGCTAGGAGCTACTAAGAAGACTGAGATCAGGGCTGGGAAGGTGGCTCAGTGGTAGAGTGCTTGCCTTGCATGCATGAGGCCCTGGGTTCAATTCCTCAGCATAAGCAAGAAAAACTGGACATGGCGCTGTGGCTCAAGTGGTAGAATGCTAGCCTTGAGCTGAAGAGATAAGGGACAGCACCTAGGCCCAGAATTCAGGCCCCATCACTAACAAAAAAAAGAAGAAGACTGAGATCCAAGGGTCATGGTTCAAAGTCAGCCTGGGCAGGAGAGTCCACAAGACTTTTTTAACCAGCAAAACCTGGAAGTGGATATATGGATCAAGTGGTAGAACACTTAAGCAGACTTTAATCAAAAAGAAATCAGAACTTCCTCCTAGAGTGCCCCTCCTCTAGCTTAGTGGGCCCCCCCCCTTATCCCTTTTGTCTCTGCCCTTACCTTACAGCAGCACAACCCTCACCCAGCTTCAGAGCTGACCTCAGTAAACACTGCCACCACTGTAGCAACCTGCAGGAGTGACATTGGGATCAGAGTTTTCTTGGAGAAAGCCAAGAAGTGTTAACTTCCACCAGGTGAAGAAAGTTCTGTGACCTGCTTTGTACTCGCATCAAGGAGGAAAGCCTATCTGAAGATGTTTCTTCATCCCCAGCATTCCCAGCACAACTGTTCTGCCCACTCACCCCTTTACTGCAGTCAAAACAGCAGGAACAAATACCACCCACTCCTGATTCCTCAAGTACCAGTTAGGTCTCCTTTTAAGTCTCTTCAACTTAACCTAGCTAAGTTCTCTGTCTCTGTCTCTGTCTGTCTCTCTCTCTCTCTCTCTATTCCCCCCCTCTCCTCTCCCTCCTCTCTCTCTCTTTCCTCTCTGTGCTTGTCCTGGTACTTGGAACTCAAGGCCTGGGTACTGTCCCTGAGGTTTTTTTGTTTTTTCTGTTCAGGGATAGCACTCTACCACTTGAGCCACAGTTCCACTTTGAGCTTTTTTAGTAGGTTAGTGGAGACAAAGAGTCTCGCAGACTTTACTGCCCCAGCTGGCTTCAAACCGATCCTCAGATATCAGCTTACTGAGTAATCCTAGGATTACAGACAGGAGCCACCAGCATCTGGCTTTAGGTTTCCTTCCTTCCTTCTTTCCTTCCTTCCTTCTTTCCTTCTTTCCATCCTTCCTTTCTTGTCGGTGATGGAGCTTGAATTCAGGGCCTAGGCAATGTTCCTGAACTTCTTTTACTCAAGGCTAGCTCTCTACCACTGGAACCACAAAGCCACTTCTATCTTGTTCTGCTTATGTGGTATTAAGGAATCAAACCCAGATTTTCATGCATTCTAGGCAAGCACTCTACCACATTGCCAGCCCTAGTTGAGCTTTATAACTTGATTTTAAGCTAGTCTGTTTTATTCTTGTTGATGCTGTTTGGTTTTCTTTTTGTGTGGGTATTGGGGCTTGAACTCAGATCCTCAGGTCCTTGCACTCTCCCTTAGCTTTTCCCCTCAAGAAGGGCACTCTAGCACTTGAGTCACAGCTCTGCTTCCAGCTTCTTTGGTGGTTAATTGGAGATAAGAGTCACTAAAGCTTGTGGCTCATACCTGGTGAGAAGTTGAGCTGATAGCTCAACTTAGAAGGCTGAGATCTGAGGATTGTGGTTCAAAGCCAGCCCAGAGAGGAAAGTCCATGAGACTCTCATCTCAAACAAAAAAAGGGGTGGGGGCTGGGAAGGTGGCTCAGTGGTAGAGCCCTTGCCTTGCATACATGAGGTCCTGGGTTTGATTCCTCAGTACCACGTAAGAAAAAAGCCAGAAGTGGCGCTGTGGCTCAAGTAGTAGAGCACTAGCCTTGAGCTGAAGAGCTGAGGGACAACACCCACGCCCAGAGTTCAGGCCCCATGACCGGACCTACCCCCCCAAAAAAAAGTGGTGCCGTGGCCCAAGTGGTAGAGTGCTAGAGTGCTAGCCTTGAGCAGAAGCAGCTCAGGAATTGCACCCAGACCCTAAGTTTAAGCCCCAAGACTGAACCAAAAACAAACAAAAATATCTCACCAATTTGTGTGCCCAGGCTGGCTTCAAACTGCAATTCTCAGATCTCAGCCTCCTGAATAACTAGGATTACAGGCATGAGTCACTGGTGCCCAGCTAAGCAAATGTGTTTTCTCATACTACCAGAACACACAGATTAAAAGAATTGTTTCTTCAAAGGTCAAGTGCTTACTCCCTTGCCTGCTCCTGTTTTCTTGTGGTGTTATAGCCAAGGGCAGTGTACCCTGGGGCATGAAGGCCAGGTTATGGGGCCTAGGTCTCTTTATGTGACCACCCACCAAAATGAGCACATTATCAAAGGACACCTCACCAGGGCACAGAAACAGTGCTAGTAGCCTGCTCAAATCTTGGTTCGAATCTGGTTCTTCTACTTCCTAGTTATGTAGGGTCCATTACAATTTTTTTTTTTTTTTTTTTTTTTGTGGTAGAGACAGGGAAGTGGTGATCCTGGGGCTTGAACTCGGGGGCCTAGGTGCTATGTCTGAGCTTTTGTGCTCAAGGCTAGCCACAGCTCCACTTCTGCCTTTTTTGATAGTTAAATGGAGATAAGGGTCTCACAGACTTTCCTTCCCCAGCTGGCTTCTAACTGTGATCCTCAGGAAGTGGCACTATAGCTCAAGTAGTAGAGCGCTTGCCTTGAGCTGAAGAGCTGAGGGACAGCTCTCAGGCCCAGAGTTCAAGCCCCACAACCGCCAAAAAAAAAAAAAAATTAACTGTGATCCTCACAGATATCAGCCTACTGAGTAGTTAGGATTACAGGTGTAAACCACTAGCACCCAGCTGCCCATAACAGTTTCTAAGTAAAACCAGGTACCTCAGGATTCTTTGTTTGAAAGTTTACTGTGCTCTAGATACATCCTAGCTAAGGTCCACCACTTAGAAGGTCAAAAGTTAGCCAAGGGCTGAGAATGTGGCTTAGTGTTATAGTGCTTGCCTAGCATGCATGAAACCTTGGGTTCAATTTCTCAGTACTACATAAACAGAAAAGGCCGGAAGTGGCACTGTGGCCCAAATGGTAGAGTGCTAGCCTTAAGCAAAAGCAGCTCAGAGACAGTGCCCCTGCCCTCAGTTCAAGCAAGCCCCATGACTAGGGGGTGGGGGGAAATTAGCCAAGTACCAGTGGCCTCAAGGAATTGCAAAATGTTTTATTTTTCAATAGGATGAGGAACCTTCATCTTGAGCTTATTTTCCTGGTCCCAGGGTCAGTAGGAATTCTATTAAGTATATAAGGTTCAGATCACAAATGACAGAACTGATGTGCACTCCCCTCCCCAAAGCTCATGCTGCTTTGAACCCAGATTGACTTGAAAGCCCCAAAATTTGACACTACATAACATAACCGTGGCCACATTGGCTGAGAGCCAGGCTCAGAACAAGATTGGGGACCTCCTGAAGGAAGGGTGAAGAGAGTGGGAAGGGAGGAGGGGCCTTGGGCTCCATTCCTCGACAGCCACCTGTTTTCACCCCCTGCACTAAACTGTCTGACTCTGCCTGCGCTTTGTGGTTGGGAGGGGAGCTTTCTTCATCTTTTTTGTCTTGAACAGGTTTTTTTTTTCCCCCTTGCTCTGCTCTTCTCTGCTCTCTCTCCTTGTTCCTTTTTGTAGATAATACTCCCACAGGCCTCCCACAGCAACTCTAAAATGCAGCCTCCTGAGTTTCTTCTTGTTGACAAAGGCTTTGAGCTGTCTCAGTTGTGCAGCCCCCCTCCCCCCAGTCTTTTCCTCCCAAGACTCCTACCATGGCCCAGAAGAAAGTTGGGGGAAGGGAAGAGGAAAAGATTACAGTGAGTACAGTGATCCCACACCTCCTAGTGCCCTGTTCTACTTTCAACTTCTCAACCCCTTCTGGTTGGTTCCGAGTAGATGTGTATATGTCTGGGGGGGGGGGCGGGTGTATAGAAAAGAGAAGGTAGGGAATTAATCACTAAGATCTGAGGAAACCTATATAAACAAAAACCCAGCCTGGGCTGGAAGATCTCAGGGGCTGGTAAAGGTAAAGTGAGAGAATAGACCTTGTGCCTCAATGCATCATCAAATGGAAAGGTCAGGCTAAGGCAGGCTAAGGGAAAGGGTCTGTAGCTGCACCCCACAGCACCCAGATTCGTTGAGAGATGAGGAACAGAGTTTAAAAGCTTCAAAAAACTGGTTTTCTTTTGGGATAAAAGTGGTCATTACATTCAGTAAACACCAGTACACCTTCTGGTAGTGGGGAACAGGTCACCAAAACAATGATAGAGGGCTGGGAAGGTGGCTCAGTGGTAGAGCGCTTGCCTTGCATGTATGAGGCCCTGGGTTCGATTCCTCAGCACCACATAAGCAAAAAGAAAAAGCTGGAAGTGGTGCTGTGGCTCAAGTGGTAGAGCGCTAGCCTTGAGCTGAAGAGCTGAGGGACAGCGCCCGGGCCCAGAGTTCAGGCCCTACGATCCAACCAAAAAAAATAAAATAACAATGCTAGAAGGCATTATGTCACTAGAGCTGTTCATGGAAACAGGTGCATTTTCGACAAAGCACCTAACCTCTCTGCCTCAATGTTTTCATCATCAAATGGTTGGTTATAAATAGTGACTACCTTGGAGTTATTCTGAAGATGAATAGGAAAATCCAAGTAAAGCGTTTAGCACAGTGCCTGGCTCAATGCTGATGCTCAACAAATGTGGAACTACTGTGATTCTTTACAGGCATCCCACTCATTCTATCTACCTCTTCCTCACTCTAGAAGTCAAGGTGACTTAATGCCCAAAACCAGCTCAGGTGGGTAAAGTGGAAGCCTGAAAATGTTGGGGTGACTTTGAGACCAGGCGGAACTGAAGTCAGTCTAGGTGACCAGTGCTCCTCAGGTCTACATAGCCATGGAGGAAGGAGGCAGTATCTACAGTTAAGAGTTGGGAAACTAGCCGGGCGCTGGTGGCTCACGCCTGTAATCCTAGCTACTCAGGAGGCTGAGATCTGAGGATCGCGGTTCAAAGCCAGCCCGGGCAGGAAAGACTGTGAGACTCCTATCTCGAATAAACCACCAGAAAACCGGAAGTGGCGCTGTAGCTCAAGTGGTAGAGCGCTCGCCTTGAGCTGAAGAGCTGAAGGACAGCGCCCACGCCCAGAGTTCAAGCCCCACAACCGACAAAAAAAAAAAAAGAGTTGGGAAACTGTCCCAGAGATGAACTCTGGCTCTGCCATTTACCAACTTTCTTGAGTGGCTCTTCCAGCCCCTCGTCTTTCTCCCTATCTTCCCTTCACTCCTCTCTGTTCTTCCTTTGTGAAATGGCTAGCCTGGCTATTTCACAGGCTTTATTCCAAATCACATTATAAACATTTGCATAAACCTGAAGCTTGTAGTATCATGCCAGTGATCCTAGCTATTCAGGAGGCTGAGATCCTCCGAGGATTGAAGTTCAAAGTCAGACTGGGGAGGAAAGTCTGAGAGGTGCTTATCTCTGAGATTAATCAGCAAAAAAAAAAGTCAGAAGTAGAGGTGTGGCTCAAGAAGTAGAGTTCCAGTCTTGAGCAGAAAACGCTAGTGGAAAATGTCCACACTTGGGCTGGGAAGGTGGCTCAGTGGTAGAGCACTTGCCTTGCATGCTCAAGGCCCTGGGTTCGATTCCTCAGCACCACATAAGAAAAAAGCCAGAAGTGGCACTGCGGCTCAAGTGGTAGAGTGCTAGCCTTGAGCTGAAGAGTTGAGGGACAGCGCCCAGGCCCAGAGTTCAGACACCACGACGGGACCAAAAAAAAAAAAAAAGAAAATGTCCACACTTGAGTTCAAGCCCCAGTAGGGCACACGCACACACTTGCATGATGCAAGTGTCAAACACTGTTCTGGGTCTTATACACATTCACTTATTTAATCCCCATCATTCTCTGAGGTAATGATTATTATCTCCGTTTTTAGAGATAAGGAAACTGAGTTATAGAAATACTAATAACTTGTGTGAGAGAGAAAGCAATCACCCAGACAGCAGGTGACAGAGCAAGCCTACTAGCCTGATACCTCAGCCCATGGGTGCCTCACCCTGGTTCAAAATGCGCTGGCTCGGCAGAATGCATGACCTGGTGAAGCGATGCTGAGGGAGTTACTTGACAGACCTGGGCCCACCAGGGTCGGGGAGGAGGGGAACCAGATTACGCTCGCCCCTCCTCCTACCCAGATTCCAAGATTCAGAGGACTGGGGGAGGGGAGCGCTTTCTCATTTCTTCCTAAAGCACGCGCTCATTTAAATACAGGTGCCTCGGGGTTCAGCTTTCCCTGCTGATGAGGGGTAGGCGGAGTGGGGGGACACTCCTCTCTCTCTCTCCGACGCTGATGGCTGTGGGTGTGTCTCCTGGGTGGCGGGGTGCTGAGCGCCCGCTTCACTCGTGACGGAACAAATTGCTGTTTTGGCGCTGGTGGCTCTGCTGGGCGCGGGAGGCAGCCGCGCTTGCTGGCAAATCGTGGGAGGGAGGAGGAGCGGCGCTGGCAGGAGAGGCCCCGGGGACCGACCCACAGGCACGGCCGTCTGCCCAGCCCGACCCCTGCTCCCTACCACCACCCCCTGGAAGTGGGGCTCCCCCCCAAGACACACACACACCCTCAGCCTCCCTCTCCAGCTCCCCATCCAACCCACAGCCGAGCACCCCGCCACTGAAACGGGAAGTGTGCCCCCCCAGGAGACCTTCCCCCCGTGAGACCCGCACGCGCTGGGTTAGGAAGTTTTCAATCTTAGACTTCTAGCAGCCCCCAAACCGCTGGCGCACATTAAGGTGGTAAGAAACGGAGGGGAAACTGAGCCCCTCGGGTCACCGCGCACCCTCTGCGTTCCGGGGGTCACACGGAAAGCATCTTCTCAGGGCTACCCATCACCCTTCCTCCCTCTCCCCCTCCTCCGATCTCCTCACAGCTCCGGCCCGCAGGCGCATCTTCCAGTGGCCGCTCCATCCATTTCTCCAGAGTCGAGGAAAGGCTTGAACACCTGAGGACGCCACCTTCACCAGCCCCTCCCATCTCCCTTTTTAGACTGCTCCCCGTGCAGCAGCTGGAATCCCTCCAACTACGGGGCCTCCAGTACCAGCTTTGGTCCCCAGTGCTCTTATCCCATCACTTGGTACCTCGGGGAGCAGATCTTCTACAAACGCCCACCCTCCCGGAGCCCTCCTCCTCGGGTCTCTCCGGGGGAGGGATGGCGGCTAGGCGGCTCTTGGAACCCCAGACTGTTGGGGGGAAAATCGCTTCGCCCTTACGGTTGAAGCTGAGTCAGTCTGCAGCGACCGTCGTTCTCCGAGAGGCGGGCCGGCATCGAGGGGGCGGCGGCCTCTCCACCCGCCAAAGGCCCCACTGAGGGCCCAAGGGGAGGGGGGAATCCCTCCGCGGGAGGCCTGTCCCTTTAAGGAGGCGGCCCTGACTGGGTGTGCCCCGTCTCCATGGTTACCCCGGTGCAGGCGGCGGCGCAGGAGGTGGGGAGGGAAGGGAGGCTGCGCTTCTCCCCGACAGACGGAGGGAGCTGAGGGGACCCGGCGCCCGAGCCGGAGCCCGAAGCCTCGAGCCTCTTTGCCACAGAAACGGGGAGACACCGGCAGGCGAGGGGGACAAACAGCACCGCTGTCGCGGGACCCGGAGCC
>NW_012267258.1:2679265-2686611 GCF_000151885.1 Dipodomys ordii | reverse complement strand
CCCCCGGGTGCTGAGTCCCCGCGCCCCGGAGGGATGGGGCGGACTGCCTCGGCCGCCTAAGATGCCGGCCATGAGGGGGCTCCTGGCTCCGCAGAACACCTTCCTGGACACCATCGCCACGCGCTTCGACGGCACGCGTGAGTCCGACCCTAGCCCCCCCTGAACCCCGGGAAAGCCGCCCTCCCGCGTCAGGATTCCCGCCAGCCTGGAACCCCCCCCAACACGTCAGTTGGGGCTCCCTCGGTTCTCACCTTTTCTCCCCTTCCTCGCCCCTCCTGAGGCTGGGACCGCGGTCTCCTTCCAAGCAGGCGCCCATTTCCTGCTCCCCTCCCCACCCCCACGAAGGATTCAGGGTCAACCCTGCTCCTGGCGAGTAGACTGGGCTGGAAGGAGATGGCCCTGAGTGTAGGGCCGGCGGGGGAAGCTCTCTGTACCCGGGGGTGTGAACGTGGACCTTAGCAAGCTGACCCGCCCCTTCCTCTTATCTGGCACAGTTGCAAGAACTATATACCCTTGGACTGGTCTCGGGGCAGGGAAGGACGGGGGGGGGGGCTGGGTGGTGGCTGAACTGTGCTCACTAGAGCTCACCAACAGCGCAGAGACCTCAAATAATAAATAAATAAATAAAATACAGATTTAGAAAAGAGGTTTTTGCAAAGGAAGATAGAGTAGGCGGGACTCAGGAGAATACCATTTGTCCAAGCCCTTCTCTCAGCCTAAACACACCGGTCTGGGGGAACCTATCCAGCCCCAAAGAAGATGAGCTTAGGGACCCCCACCAAGACTAAGGAAGTTGGAAGAAGGTGACTTGAGCGTCTGCATCCCAGTCTTCGGGGGGCTTAGAGCACAAGGAAAGAATGAAAACTGGGATTCTTCCTTCTCTTCCTCTAGCACATTTAACCCTGGTGGACTTCACAGCTACCTAGTGTCCTCTAGGGTCTTCTATTCATGATAGGGGATGGTAGTCCATCACTGAGTTCTTCTCCAGCCTCCTCCTCCAATGGCTTTGCTAGCAGTGCTTGGTGTTTGCAGTGTGCTGATTCAGCACCCCCTGCCCCCTAATACATGCCTGGCTCCAGGCTCTGATGTTCAGTCTCCACTGCTTCTTGATTATGTTCACTAGTTCCTGAGCCAGGTCAGGCAGCTAAGATACAAACAGGAAAGACAGAATGGACAGTGGCCTGGGTTATCTCCCAGTCTAGGAGGGTCCTAATGGGAGGAACTATACATCTATCCTGGTTATCTGGCCTGGGAGAAGTAGAAGTGGGCTGAGATGAGCCTAGAGCAGGTGGTACAGCCCTCTGGGCATCCCTGGGCCCATCCCTTACCCAGACTGCCCAGGACACAGTCTCAGGATACAATGCCCATACAGGGCTATATTCATTGGTGTGCATTCATATAACTGATAGATTCATACATGTGTGGCTAGGAGCAGGCCCCTGCAGGGCACTAACACGCAGATAATGCTCCAAGCGCCATTCCTAAACAACTGCCAAACCTACACCCAGTATTCCTGGGGTGTAAAACCCACTCACACTTTGGTTGCAGGCAAGGGAAGGTGCCTCATATATACCTCATCTGAAAGGTGCTCTCTTGCAGACAGTAACTTCGTACTGGGCAACGCCCAGGTGGCAGGGCTCTTCCCTGTGGTCTACTGCTCTGATGGCTTCTGTGACCTCACGGGCTTCTCCCGGGCTGAGGTCATGCAGCGGGGCTGTGCCTGTTCTTTCCTCTATGGGCCAGACACCAGTGAGCTGGTCCGCCAACAGATCCGAAAGGCTTTGGATGAACACAAGGAATTCAAGGCGGAACTGATCCTGTACCGGAAAAGTGGTGAGGAGCCACCTCATAGGCTTGATTCACCTTCACTGTGTTACCCAGCTGGGCACACATCTCATTTACTATCCCTCCTCCTTTCCTTCCCATCTTCCCATGCACCTATCCACCCTTCCATCCTCTTTTTCTACCCGACTTGCTCTTAGTCATCCTCACCCTAGTTTCAGCCTCCAGTCAGTTCTAAACTTAAGTTTCCCACATCCAACAGAGAAGCATCCCTAAGTCCCTATCCCAACAGAACACAGATCCCTTCTATCAAGCTCTGGCCCCTATGAATCCAGGCTGATGCTTCTCCCCATGAAGTCCTTCCCCTGCTGTGTCTTGCCCAGGATGTTAGTGGAGTGAGGACTTCTGTCACCTAAGGTGGGGCTGAGAAGGAGAATGTACTGAATGTGTCTCTGTGCCTAGGGCTTCCATTCTGGTGTCTTCTGGATGTGATACCCATAAAGAATGAGAAGGGGGAGGTGGCCCTCTTCTTGGTCTCTCATAAGGACATCACTGAAACCAAGAACCGAGGGGGCCCCGACAAGTGGAAGGAGACAGGTGGGTGCATGTGGGTGTTGGTCTAGTTGCTGTAACTGGGTGTTGGGGTACCTCAGGCCTGGGCAAGCCTGTGGCACCCAGCCTGGGCTTGTGAGTCTCTCTCCCCTGTGGTGCTCACTGAGTCCCATTCTGGCTATCTGAGACACGCAGGCTTCTCTCGTCTCTGCATGCCCAGGGGTGGGAATCTTTTTTTCTACATAGATGAGTTCAGACAACATTGGAGTTTCTAAGATAACTTAACAAACTGGGTGCTGGAGGCTTACTTCTGTGATCCTAGCTATTCAGGAGGCTGAGATCTGAGGATCGAGTTTCAAAGCCAGCCCAGGCAGGAAAGGCCATGAGACTCTTATTAGAAGTGAACCTGTGGATCAAGTGTTAGAGAGTTAGCCTTGAGCACAAAAGGTTGGGTACAGTACCTAAGCCCTGAGTTCAAGCCCCAGGACCGGCACCATAAAAAAAAAAGTTGTTAAGTCTCTTCCTTTTTTTTTTTTTTGGTTGGTCGTGGGGCTTGAACTCTGGGCCTGGGCGCTGTCCCTCAGCTCTTCAGCTCAAGGTGAGCGCTGTACCCCTTGAGCCACAGCGCCACTTCCTAACTTGTTAAAAACTGAAAACAAAGCCGGGCGCAGGTGGCTCATGCCTGTAATCCTAGCTACTCAGGAGGCTGAGATCTGAGAATCTCAGTTCAAAGCCAGCCCGGGTAGGAAAGACCATGAGACTCCTATCTCCAATAAACCACTAGAAAACCGGAAGTGGCGCTGTAGCTCAAGTGGTAGAGCGCTCGCCTTAGCTGAAGAGCTGAGGGACAGCGCCCAGGCCCAGAGTTCAAGCTCCATGACCTACAAAAAAAAAAAAAAAAAAAAACTGAAAACAAATTCCACAATATCTTTGAAACACCCCTTCCCCACCGTTTAGTGAGGCTAAGCACAGATGTATGTGGCTCCCTTTCTCCATGGGAGAAGCCCTAGCTAAAATCCTCTTTTAAATTCTTGTGGTCTTTCTCCTCTCTATCCTCCAAGGGTTAGGGTAGGCCTCTGGGCAGGTTACAGAGCTGTTGTCAGACACTGCTCCAAGCCTCTTTTGCTGCCTGAAGATTCTGGGGGTACTCTCCCTTTCTGTTCCTAGAAGGTCAATCTTCAGTCTCTCCCTTTGATTCCTGCACCTGGATCCTGGGCTCCTTTCCTGAGCTCCCATACTTCTGTTGCCAGCCTTCTACTAGCTCTGCATCCCTTCCCTCCTCCACATCCCTCCCCCAGATCCCTCTTCATAGATATCCTCACTTGCCTGGCCAGGTCTAAACTCTCCTTCTGGAAGCAGGCCATAGTGTCCATAAGCACCTCATAGGATTGCCCATTGCTTTGGTTGGCAAGTGACCCAGTAAGGAATGCCTAAAGCCCCAACTCTAAACAGACAAAATGGTCATGGAACCAGGCTGACTGATTTTATGGAACAGCAATTGATGTTCTACACCTGAGATCCTACCCTTTCTCTTTATGGGCCTGTCTTTTGCAGGTGGTGGCCGGCGCCGATATGGTCGCGCAGGAGCCAAAGGTTTTAATGCCAATCGGCGGCGGAGCCGGGCTGTGCTCTACCACCTGTCTGGTCACTTGCAGAAGCAGCCCAAGGGCAAGCACAAGCTCAATAAGGTGGATTGAGCACCAGGGTGTGTGTTTGGGTTTGGGGATAGGTGAAGGAAGATGGGGAAGGGGAACCAAGTCCACTGCAGAGGGATTACCCAGAGGGCTCCTCAGGTCCAGCATTCAGGGTGAGACTAAGGGCGAAGGAATGTCAGGGAATGACATCTGATCCATCATGTCTTGGATTGATGGGCCTTTGTTCAATCCTGGCACCACCTAAGGCCAGCTGTTTGACTTCAGCGAAGCCTGAAGCCTGGTCCTCAGTTTTCAGATCTTTGAAATGGGGTATCTAATGAGTATATCAGGGATTGCTCTGGGAGTGCAGGAAGAGAATAAAGATGGATGTCCATCTTGCCCAGTGTCTAAACTCAACCTCTGCCAATACCCTTTCCTGCCTGCCTGGACTGGCCATGCTTCACTCAGGGAGTGTTTGGAGAGAAGCCAAACTTACCCGAGTACAAAGTTGCTGCCATCCGGAAGTCACCCTTCATCCTGCTGCACTGTGGGGCACTGAGAGCCACCTGGGACGGCTTCATCCTGCTTGCCACACTCTATGTGGCTGTCACCGTGCCCTACAGCGTCTGTGTGAGCACAGCTCGGGAGCCCAGCGCCGCGCGGGGCCCGCCCAGTGTCTGCGACCTTGCCGTGGAGGTCCTTTTCATCCTTGGTACGTGTGTTCTGTATCTTCTACCCCACCCCATGCCAGGCACTCTTGGGCTTTGATGGGGGACTATCTATATGATTTTCAGTACCCCACAGTGCCTCCTGTTTGTGGCCCATGAGCCTTAAAATCAGACCTTAATTCCAAACATGTCTCTGCTTCCAATGTGTTATAAGATCTTGGTCTAGTCATAGCTTCTACAAGCCTCAGTTTCGCCTTCTGTAAAATAGGCATAGCAGTATGTGCCTACTAGAGTTACTGTAACAACTTCAGGTCATGTGTGTAAAGAGCCTGCAATGGGGTTAAGAATTAAGCAAAAGCTGGGCTCTGGTGGCTCAAATCTGTAATCCTGTCTAGTTAGGAGGCTGAGATCTGAGGATCTCAGTTTGTAGCCATCCACAAGCCTCCTATGTCCAATTAACAACCCCAGAAAAACTAGAATTGGAGCTATGGCTCTACTTCCAAAAAAAAAATGGTAGAACTGTGGCTTTAGTGGTAGAGTGCCAATCTAAGAGACAATTCTGAGGCCCTGAGTTCAAGCCCACCCACCCACACACACAGTGAGCAGGTTCCTTGTGATAAAGCTCTGCTTACTATCTCTGCTTACTAACATCCACTTGGATTCCCCACAGATATTGTGCTGAATTTCCGCACCACATTTGTATCTAAGTCAGGCCAGGTGATATTTGCCCCAAAGTCCATTTGTCTCCACTATGTCACTACCTGGTTCTTGCTGGACGTCATCGCCGCTCTACCCTTTGACCTGCTACATGCCTTCAAAGTCAACGTGGTCAGTATGGCTGGGCTAGGTGGGTGGGCTTTGGGTTGATACAGAGCTGGCCTGACATGACCTCTCTCCCCCTATCTCAGTACTTTGGGGCCCACCTGCTGAAGACCGTGCGCCTACTGCGCCTGCTGCGCCTGCTGCCACGGCTGGACCGGTACTCTCAGTACAGTGCTGTAGTACTAACCCTGCTCATGGCTGTGTTTGCCCTGCTTGCCCACTGGGTGGCCTGCGTCTGGTTCTACATAGGCCAACGGGAGATTGAGAGCAGCGAATCGGAACTTCCAGAAATTGGTACTGAGGCAGTGGGGGTGGGAGCTTTCATGCCAGAGGAGTGATGCCAGTGTCTGTCAAGGAGTGTGCAAGTGTGTGTGATGGCCACCATTATTACATGGTGACTGCTATGGCGATAGCTCGGCAGGCTTCGTGGGGAGCCCCCGTCACCCATCATGTCCTCTTGGTGATCCAACCTTTCTCACATTCCTTAAGCTCTGGCCCAGCTGTGAAGGACACCCCAGGAGCTGCAGCATTCACAGCTTCCTCTGATGCCACTTTCTCTCAAGCTTGTCCCCTACTCCCTTGGCTTCCCAGGCCCTGGTCCTACTTTTGTCTCCTGGAACCCACATCTGTCTCCCTGGAGCACCAACAGCCACTTCCTCCTTGAGCCTAAAAGGCAGCCTTTTCTGCATCCCCAGCATCTTCTCTCTCCTTCATTTCACCTCCACTGCTGCGGCTCCTCCCTCTGCTCACCACCCACTCAGCCTTAACTCCTGCTAAGAGGGCTTCCACCCCCACCTCTCGCTCTAGAATGTCTCCGGAAGGTTGTGATGACCTTCTGGGGCCAAACTTTGGTTCTTGGTGAAGTTGCTATAGCACCCAAACCTGCCAGCCACATATTCCTCTTGCCATGTGAGGTGTAGCCCAGGGCTGAGCTCATCTGAGTTCCATGGACTCCTGAAGGCTTTCTTTCTCACCTGTCTTTTTCCCTGGCCATCCCACCAAGATATACTATAGAAATCTCTCTCTCTCCTTACCTCCTTTCCCTAATCAGAACCATGTTGTTCCAGCTATTTCCAAGCCCTTCCACACTATGTCAGCTTCATAGTAACTGACAGTTTTTACCTGCTCAGGTGTGCTCCTTGGTGGGAGTCAATCTTGGAAACCCATTCTCATCAGTTCCCCCAGGATGCCAAGGCACCTGTGAATCCTTTCCTCTTGCCACATGCTCAGAGACTTGCAGATGCCCAGAGGGCCCACTTGGCTATTCCTCTGAGGGCTCTAGTTGCTGAGCATGCAGAAACCCAGACACTCTGGCAATGTCAGTTCCTTGGCACCTATCCTTCCCAGAGGTACTCTGTAGTGGAGGCTGCTGTGGGGTCAGCATATTTCCTGACCTCTCACTGTCTCCTCCCAACTTACCTGGCACACCAAATTCCCAGGTTAGCCCGCCCTCACCCCCTACAATAGGCACAGACACTCTGGCTCTTGAGATTACAAGGTTCCTTTGTTTCCACTATTGCATGGGGTTTGCTGATCTGATAGCAAGAATAGGACACTGTGTCAAACTCCTATAATCCCAGCTACTTGGTAAGCTGAGGCAGGAAAGTTCAAGGCCAGCCTGGGCAACTTAGGGACACCTTGTCTCAAAGAGGCCAGAGATAGGGGCTGTGAAGGTGGCTCAGTGGTAGAGTGCTTGCCTTGCATGCATGAGGCCCTGGGTTCCATTCCTCAGCACCACATAAGCAGAAAAAAAGCCAAAAGTGGCGCTGTGGCTCAAGTGGTAGAGTGCTAGCCTTGAGCTGAAGAGCTGAGGGGCAGCACCCAGGCCCTTGCTTGGCCCTGGATTCAATCATCAATACGAGGAGGAGGAGGAGGAGGAGGAGGAGGA